>NW_004567116.1:48483113-48500825 GCF_000260355.1 Condylura cristata | reverse complement strand
AGTACACTGCTGAGGGGAGCAGCGGGTGGGTCAGGAGAGGTCTGCCACACCATGTGGTCACCTCCTGGGCAGGTGGGAATCGAACTCAGGCTGAAGTGGCTTTAGCTTCTCAGTGCAGTGCTTTAACCCGTTGCGCCACCAGGGAGGGCTGCTATGGAAGGGTTTTAATGGAAAGAAAACACTGTCACATTTTAGGTTCACAAAGAACTACTGCATTTAAGAATTGAGGTAAGAGGGACAGAAATCAGCTAAGACATTATTAGAATAGTCTAAGTGGGAAAGAGAACATAAACTGTGGCAAAGGAGTGATGGTAGAAGGTAGTTGGCAAGACATAGGAGAATGAATCACATTTTTCTGATGTGGACTTTTGGGCAGGTGAGAGACCATTAAGGGCAGGTGTTTCCCATTAAGGGAAACAAAGAACAAATATGATTAAGACGGATTAAAGATATGGAGTGGGCAAGGACAAGAGAAGTTTGGTTTGGCTCATAGTGAGTTTGAGGTATCAGTGGAAATTGAGTTAAAAGTATTTCTTGACTAGACCAAGGAAAGTGAAACAGAGAAATTTAACCATATAACATAGAGAGAACAGTAATTCCTAACCTTAAGACAAATCTCCATCAACTTGGACATTTCTTCGTATCTTTAATTTATACTGTACATAAATCTTCAGAATGATGACTGATGTTTGCATATCTAGAAACTTCTCAAATTTACCCTTGAACAAAAGTGTGGTGGTATTTCTGAGAGAAGCTAGTTTATTAATAAGGTGAACAGGATCACAGTTACTAGAATAAATGTGGTTTGTAAGAACCTCTTTGGTGGAAGTTATCAAGGAAATACTTCCCTACAATGTCATTCATGGTAGTATAACAAATACAAGTTTCCTGCTGTATGTTTGGGAATAACTTTTACATCTTCCCTTTTGATAGCTAAATAGTATGCTTATGTTTGCCTCACTGGGGCTGGGGCAGGAGAGGTTGGGTGTTCTGATTATCAGCACAGAGGCTCTGGCCAACCAGTGGGTAACTTAAGCATTCATAGACAAGTTCTATGGATGGCTTACCATGTGACTTGAGAGTTTCAGCTGCCTGATGGACACAGGGCAGCAGCCTGGGCACTGAACTGCAGATGGATTGTAGATGCACTGAGGAAGGCATTACAGTTTTGTGAAATGTGTGGGGCTAGCTTGACATAGATGAAACCTGCTAGTTTAGTGACTGTGTTCTTGGCAAAAGCATGGTGCTGCAGAATTTCAGCACTATAGCTGCTATAGTGGGGATCAAAAGGGAGGAGAGAAGGGAATGAAAGAAACTATAAATTCAAGATCCCATATACAAAATGTTAGCTGTCTATTAGTTTTTGCATCTTTTGAGTCACCAGATTGAAGCACAGTATTTTGAATCTGGCTGGCAGATGGTGTACACAGACTTTCTGGGCATGTTAACATTTCATTTGAAACTAGTAAGATTACATAGGACTACCATGGTAATTTAACATTCATAGAGACTTTTAATTTGTCCCTAGACCTGCGGTAAATCTATGGTCCCACTAACATTTTAAAAAACTTTGTTAATAAAGTTGGAGCTCACAGAACAGTCATAGAATATAATAATTCCACAGGACACTGACAAAGTCTTCTTTTTTTGAAAAACTGGACTACCCAAGAGAAGAGTACAAGGGGGAGAGTTTAAACCAGAAGAGATGGTAAGTACCCATGCCTGGATTCTCTGAATGGGACATCTCCATTTACCAGCCCTCTCACTTCCTTTTATGGTTGGAGAGAACCTTTAATCACCCCAGCAGTCAGCTTTTTAGGGTAAAGCTAATCTTTGTTGACATCATCCTACCACTTCCCTTTTCAAATTCCAGAGAAGCTATGTGTTTCCTGTCCTATTCTACATCCTAGAGATTGAATATGCACGGTTAGTGTGTTAATTTAGAGTGGCAACAAAGTGTTAAATTTTCAGAGATAAAAACAGGCGACATTTTCAAGTCTCTCAAGAATAGCTGTAACTTAAGCAGGGACAGTTTTAACAGTGCCACAGTTAAGAGAGGCTACCTGGTAGACTCAGGAACTGGGCCCACTCTTCCTTAAGGCCAGAGATTGGCTTTCGGGGTACCCCTGGAAACAATCTTGTCTGGGCAGGAAAGCCCGAGGAGTCGGAGCCCCGACACCCCCTTCCTCAGGCGGAGCTATTAAAGTACCTAGCAGCATCTCCTCTTTGTCAGGGATAGGTTTCAAGCACAAGCACCAAGATGCCTCAGGAATGGGTAAGAGTAGAAAGGGGAGAAACTGGAGGTCCTTCCGGGACCCTCCCCCAGCGCGCAGAACTCCACGCCCCTTCCCGCCCCGCCCCGCCCCCTCTCTGTGACCCCGCGGGCCTGGCCTGGGGCGACCTGTTGGCAGGGAGCGTCACGTGACGCAGCCGGCTGCGCACCACTGCCCCCGCCCTCGACGGGCCTCCTGTTGCGCCCGCCGGGCGGGCTCGATCACGTAACGCGCGGGCGCCGCCCCGCTCTTCCCTCGCTGAGCGAGGGAGGGAGGGCGGCCGGGCGTGGAAGAGGAAAGGGAAGGGAAAAGGGGCGGGAGACGAGGAGGGGCGGTGCCCGAGTCACGTGACCCGGGGCAGCCCGGAAAGCTCTGAGGAGGAGCCTGGCGCCGCCATTTTCCTGCAGCTGCCTGTCCCTCTTTCCCGGCCCGGCTACAGCTGACCAGGGAAGGGGTGGGCTGAGCTGAGGCGGGGGCTCGGGAGTGCCCGACGCCGTGCCTGACCCCGCGGGTGACACGAGCGGGTTCTTTCTGGGCCGGGTAGCGGCGCGCGGCCCTGAGCCCCGCCCCAGGCCGGCCGGCGGAGAAGGAGCCGGTGGGGGTAGGGGGTGCGGTGGGGGGCGGGGGTCCTCCGGCGCTTGGGGGTCCTAGTCCCCGCTGGCTGCCGAGCGGGAGGGGTGGCGGAGGAGCCGCAGAGATGTCCGGCCAGAGCTTGACGGACCGAATCACCGCCGCCCAGCACAGTGTCACCGGCTCCGCCGTCTCCAAGACAGTATGCAAGGCCACGACCCACGAGATCATGGGGCCCAAGAAAAAGCACCTAGACTGTGAGTGAAGCCCGCCCCCGCGGCCCGAGTCTTTCTCCCCAGCTCTTTTCTTCCCCCTTCAGCTGCCACTACCCTGTCCTCGCCTTATCTGGCACGGCGGGACCTGTTCTCGCTTGAGCTCTGTTCTTTTTGCTTCCATCACACCTGCCTTCACGGCTTCCGTTCCCAGTCTAAAAATCCTTGACAAGCCACTCCCCTCCGGGTTCCTGGGGGACCCTCGCTCCCCTTCCCGGCGCGCTGCGATACCCCATCCCACTCGCCCAACTTGCCTCCCTCCAGCTTCTCATCTCCCTGCCTCCTTTCCGTCCACTGCAGCCTTGCACCCCTTCATCCCACCCGTCCGGTGCAGCCTGGTCGCTTCGCCCAAGCAGATCCCCTTTGGCTCGCGGTCTCAGCGCCCCATTGTTTCCCCGGTAGCTTTTTTCGGGTTTCCGTAAACGGAGGCTTCCGGGAACCCGGATTCCTTTTCTCCCCGCAATCCTGAGGGCTGTCTCCCTTGAAGTGATTCCCACGTCCTTTGCTCTTCTAGCCTTTTCTGTCTAGCCTTTTCTGTCCCTTCTCTTCCCGAGTTTCTCTTTTACCTTTCCTCCCCGATTCAGTTGACCTTTCTTCTTCGCTTCTAGCTCCAGTTAACTTTCTTCGGCTCATTGTATATTAAATATTATAGTCTCCGATTTTAGTCCAGATTATTTTCTTGGGATTGAAAGTAAAGGGATTCTCTTTGGTGTAGGGAAAGCTTTGTGGAAAGTTGGGATTTTTAATGGCCTCTGATGGAATAAAATCGTCGTACTTTCTTGCTTTTGAGTGGGGTAAATTGTGAATGTCCATTACCCTCCCCCTATTTTTTTTGTAATGGGGATATGGAAAAGGGATTGCGGATCGTGGCAGTCAGTTCGTGAAACTGTTAACCTTGGCGGTTTGAATTTAGAAGGTTGAGTGTGAAGCGTAGACTTTCGGAATTTAAAGTAGGTTAATGCTCAGTCTTAAAAAATGCATCTCTTTTAAATTGGTGAAAAGTTGTTGGGTGTTGTTTTAAATTGTGCTGGTTATCCTTCGGGAGACTAGCTTTTCTTATATGGCATTATATTAATCTAGTCACTGACATAGACAATTACTAGACTCCTCTAACTTTTTCCAAACCTGGAAGCCACCTGTAATATCCGCCTTTTTCTTTCCACTCCTTTACCTCAAGGTACAACGCTCAGTGGATTACTCAAGCTTTGACTCGATGGAGCTTTGACCTGAAACTTTTCAGGGAAAAATAGGGAAATAGGCACAATAGTAAGTTCCCTTTTTTAAATGGCTACTGGACACATTAGCCTGACCGACTTTTGTCCTACATGAAAGTTATTTTCCTTTACTGTTTGAAGCAAGAGTGAGCATGTCCTGAAAGGGAATTCACTGACAGTTCTGTTTTGATTTCTCTCTCAAACTTTGGACGTAATGTTTGCAATTTTTTTTTAAGTGAATTCTTCCTAGATATTTTGCTCGTGAAGGCTGTTAGAACAAGTCAGTGCTACAGACAAACCCATTATTCATTGTGACTTTTTCTCCCTCTGTGGAAACTTTTTTTTAATCATTACTGCTTGGTTTTCTCTGATGTTCAGGTCTTGCTGCTGCTGCTTTTTAAACTGTGGCAGCACTTGACTGTTTAGAAAATGAAGAATACATTTAAATGGGGACACTCTTATAAAACAAAATTATTTAAAACATACTGGGAAACCTCAAGTGGCCTTTTTATTATCTGGTATTGGAATAGAACGCTCCCTTCAAATGACTAGTTGGCTTGTTGGACCCAATCTTATGACTTGCTCTAACACTGTTAATTCTTTTGTTAGTTCATACCACCCCTCCAACCCCCCAATAGGCAAAGAAACTACTTGGGACTGTGAACTCGTTTCCTCTTCCCTTAAAATAATAAATTATTTTTAAAAAGAACTTTTTAAAGACCTTATAAAAGTTTTTCATTTTAATCAAATGTAGCAGTAGTTCTTATAACACATTGCGAAAATAGGTTAGATAAGGTTAGGAGGATAATATATACTTGTGGTTTTATAAATGTGAGCCTTTTCTCATGATGGATGGCTACTGCAGATGCTAGCTAGGATTAGGTTGGGAAATAGTCTCCCATTTGTAGTTCATTTTTCTATCACTGCTCCCACTTCTCTAGAATTTGAATATTCCTAATATTGCTTTCAAATTTGTAGTTTTACCACTCTCCCTCTTTTCATTTAGATTTTAAAATGCGGTGACACTATTTTCCCTATATTATTGCCTAAAATGCATATATAGTCAGTTTTCATTAATGTGAAATCAACTGACCAATGAGTGATTTTTCTAAACACCTTTCTCCCTTTAACATGCGTGGAGAATAGTGAAAGGCTTTACATACACTCGGTTTTTGAACAGCATGAATGACTTTAGAATTCAACGTTAAAATAATTTTTCCTCTTTCTGGAATTTTTCTTTCTAGTGAAAGCTTAGATATGTTGTACCTTTTTGCTAGTCTGAAAACTTAATGTTTAAGTAGATGATTAGTTAAAGAAAACAATTTTAAAATGTTAGTATTTAGCAAAATTATGCTTGGGACTATTGTTTCTTATAGACCTTTAGAATGTGGAGGTGGTTTCTGAGTACTTTGCCAAGGTCTTTCCATATTAGGAAGTGATTATTATAATCTGTGAATTTTGGCTTAATTCATACTACATATAATATACTTGCTTGAGAAAGCTCCTTTAGTTTGTTGGTGTTACTGTATAATATTGTTAACCTGTTTGTAGAAATAAATATAATTTGTATTTAATTTCAGGTATTTGAAGAATTTCAATATGCTAGGCACCTATTGACCATTACTTAATGTAATACTCTCTTACAGCTATGCCAGCCATTTGCATAGAAAGTAACATAATTCCATATAGAGTATGTAGAATACTTAAAAAATCCACAATGATTGAAGTCTATACTAAACACAATTTTTAAATGTTTAAATTCTTAACTTGAAAAAAACTTTATTTCACAACCTTTAGTCTCATTTTCTTTTTTGTTCTATACTTGTTTAATTTATTGTCCTCTTGGACATTTTCATTGTGACATGTTTCACTGAAATGTAATATATATGTAATGACTAATGGCTTCACTTTTATCCATATTTACCTCTTAATTTCCAGGGGTACTTCTTTCCAATCTCACGTTTTACAACAAAATCAAGATCATGTTCTCATTAAGCATCCATTTATAAGCACATCTGTTGTAGCTATAGCATGTACCTTTGTGTGCAGTATACTAGATCTAACAAGTTTTTTTTAAAAAGTTGTGAATGTGTTTAATATGTGGGAGGTGGAGTTCATGTTTGTGTTTCAAATGAACATTGAAAATGTATGTTAGATATTTGTGTATCAAAATAATTCCCTTTTTGAATAAATGTATTGCTTTTGAACTTTGATTTTAATGTCTTAGTTAATGTGTGATTCTTTGAGTGTTTAGTTTGCAGATTGTCACACAGGTGATGGGTCCTGATTTGGAAGAAGGTGCATGTGAGGAAGATAGTAAGTGGAAGATCTGCCCAAGATGTCTCTTGTTTAGAAATAAAGTAACTTGGGCTTTCTACACAGATCTCAAAGACGCAGTTATCTTGTAGTTTATGTAGTTTATCTTGTAGCTTACTGTTCTTTCCCATAAGAATTAATCATTTGATTTATATTTTCATTTTTCCGTATTTGACTTGTCTTCTCCCATACTGCTGAAATACACAAAATGGCAGTGGAGTCATCAAATTATTTTAAGATTTGACTAGGTATGTCATCATTCTGAAGTATATAGTAGAACTCCACAAGTGTGAATTTTTTTCTTCCTTGAGCTAGTTATGTTTTGAATAGTATGTATTTTTGAAAGTGAAACTGAAGAGAACTTGACATCTGGTCATTTTGGAAGATGTTTTATTTGTAACTAGCAAATTAATTTTAAAATGTATTTGTAAAGTAATTAGTCTTCACTAGTAGACTGCTTTTTAAAATTCTTAGGCTTTATACATCTAGTTTCTAATTGTATGGCAATGTTTTTTTGTTTAGTATATATTTTATATATATAAGTGAATTTAAAATGTCTGTTTAGATTGGCAATTGAAAAATGAAAACTACAAATGAAGCAATTTGACTTTCTCATTTGATTTGTGAAGAACTTATTTGAAATATTTATTAGATGTCTTAAAATACATTGTTAAAAATAATCATTTTAATCATTAGAATTGTTTAATTAAAAAAAGAATTGCGTTAATTTAAATAAAACTTTATTTTGATTCCAGTTGTCATTTGGAATATGTGAAAGCTTTACCATAATGCATTGAAAGTTTTCTGTTCTCTTCAGTTTCATTTTATGATTTTCCCCATAAAGTTAAAGAAGAAAAAATAGACTTTTAAGACTTGGCATGAGGGTAGAGCCCTATCAAGAATAGGATTAGATTTTCAAAGTATAGGCTTAGTATTTTCTCTTCCTGTTCTTTTGGTGACTGAAGTGGCGTTTCCGTTACTTTGTGTTCTGTCTCAGTTAGTTCCTAGTTAAACTGCTTTATATATTTCTCTAGAGAATTGCAATTTTTGATTTGACCTTTTGGTTTTGTACGTTCATTGTATATATGGCTTTTTTTTAGTAGAAATTGTTCCTGGGTAGTTAGATTTTACTAATATCTTTTTTAAGGTGAATTATCATGAGTCTGAAACTTTTTATTAAAAATGACATCATGGTTGGATTTGCCAAGTTATCAGAATACTAAGAGTTCTTAAGTAATGTTAAAATATAGTTGTGATACAGCGAGGCATAGTCTTTGTGCTTATGCCTACATTGACTTTATTTATATGCTGGGTGCTCACCCTACTAAACACTTTTATTAACTTGTTTATTCTCCTTAATTTTGTGAGAGCATTTTGTTACCACCATTTTACTGAAGAGAAAACTAATGTGCTGAGTTGAGTAATTTGCCCAAGGTCACTCAACTAGGTAAAGATAAATGGGATTTGAACCCAGGCAATGTTGGCATTCAGCCTGTGCTTTCCTCTTAGTGTGACTTTTTGCGTAATTATGCTTTGTACTCAGGAAAATAAAAAACCAGAGTCATTTATTTTTTTGCCATTAGTCTGAAAGTGTCCTTTTTGGCATTTTGGGAATCCCCAAGACCCTTTCAGTATGGTCTTGAGTGGTAGGAACTATATTCATCTACTAAGATGTTTACCTTTTTCATTTTTGTTCACCAGTGTACAGTGGATTTTTCCAGAATCTGTGTGACATAAGGCATTGCAACAGGTTGCATGTAGTAGCGGATATGAAGAAACTTTTAAGTGTTTTCAATTAAGATAGTAGAGTTTTGTAAAAATGCCATTCTAAATTCTGATTTTGGAAAATACGTATTTTCACAATACAATATTAACAATTGAGTTTTATTATTTTAAAATTAATTTTTTTTTCAGTTTAATCTCTACACACAGTAAATAATCAATAGAGAAAACTCACAAAAACTGAAACTCTTAAGGTTTGTAGTTCTCAAGATTGTAAAGGTCTTGAGAATATTAGAGGTGAAAAAAGGATAACTATACTTATAAAGTCTTTTAAACTCTCAGAATAGTTTTGGGTTTTATTTGGGTAACAGTGAGCCAACAGTGAAGGATTTTGAGTAAGAGATGTGGCATAATCCTTTAATTATGTCATATTTTTAAGTAGATTGGAAGGAATGTGCTATGTGACCTGGGAAGGAGACTACTGGGGGAGAAAATGTAATGTTAATTTTCTCCAAAAGGTCTTCTTACTAAAGCTGCATTAAATAGTACTAGTCCATTTTCCTCACTTTCTAAAATAAATACCAATTTTGTGCCTTTATAGAAAGCAGGGTCTGTTCCAAATTGTGCCAAAATGAATTCTTGGCCTCCTGAGTATTAACTATTGCAGGTACCATTCTTGGGGCACAAAACATCTCTCGTCAACACAGCTGCCTCCTTTCAAACCTTCTTTTATTTATAAAGTAATCTTTTCCCATAAAGGCTTTAATAGCTCCTATTCCTTCTGGTCGTGTCATTTCAACATTATCATTATTTAAAGTTTCAAATTTAAACTATAGTAAGGGGCTTGCTTTTATCTGTATTTTGGGTTCAAGTTTGTTTTCTGATAGAATAGCAACTATCTTTACTGTTTGGTATTTCTTCTTAAAATACATAGTCAGTGACCCTGTTGGGTACTCAGTAAATACTGAATGATTGCATAGCTCAGAATATTCCTTGAACAATTTATGGACACAGACTAGAGATGTATTTCAGTAGACATTTAATATTATCTTTTAGGGTGGCTATATTAGTTGTAATGAATGGTAATTAACCAGTGCAAAACTATACATTAAGGTAATCAGTAGCATTAATGAAAACATTGCAGCAAATTGCTATGTGTTTCATGGAACCCGTGAGGCATTGAGAAGTTTTGTTTTGTTTAGAGAGTAGATGGTGTTTTCAAGCTATTGTTAGATTAAAAAAAAAATAACTGTGGTTACTCAGTTTCAAAAAGCAAGTTAAAATGTATATTTTGAGGGATATGGTCTTGAAAGTGAAAATATAATTCTAAGAATTAAGGATTGGAGTGATAGTGGGGTAGTATATCATGATAGTGGAACCTATAAATCTAGATTATCAGTTGATTCTGGGGGCTAGAGGGAATTGCTGAATTTTTCTGAACACTTGGAATTTTAGCAATGATTTCTGAAATGGTGTTGGCATTTATAGTCAGTCATAAGCTTATTACATGGAAAGCATCATAAGGGCCCATCTATTACTGAAGGGACATTTCTTTGAAGTAATGGTTGAGAAAGCTGGGATGTTTTCTAGATTCTTCATTCACCAAATATTACAAGGATATTTGGTATACTTGCTGCATTTTAATGTACATGTATCTGTTGAAGCATAGGTTTCCTCATGTGAATAAACTGAAAGCAAGAATTGTGTATGTTTAAAATTTTGTGTGCTGTTAATAAAGGCATTTACTTTGCTTAAGAAGTAAAAGTGTACTGTATTTTAAATATTTAATGAGTCTTATTGAAATGCCAGTATATACTGCAAAAGTAAAAAGCAAGGCTGTATTCACACTGGAGGAGATTGGGCAAACTTTGATATACTCAACAATTGTTTGAAAAATTTGGTTCTTGCTTAGATGGTATTAAAATTTGAAATATTATCATTTAACTAATCCAAAGATAATGTAAAAAAGGAGATTGTGAGGCAAGGTGATTTTTCATTTTTTAAATTCACCAATTTTGTGGGTTTCAGTAGATTCACAGAGTTGTCTGCAGCCATCACTGTTACCTAATTAAGAACTTTTTCCTGGTCCCCCCAAAGAAATCCCGTATCTGTTATTAGTCACTATCAATCACCCCATCCCTATTTCCTGTAAGCCATCTGTGGATTTTCCTATTAAGGACATTTCATATAAATGGAATCATAAACGTTGTGGCTTTTGATGTCTGAAATTCACTTAGTGTGCTCCTAAGTTCATCCATGTAGTGTGTAGCAGTACTTATTTTTTGCTAGCTGAATAATGTTCCCTTGTGTGGATATACCACATTTTGTATATCCATTCATCTGCTGATGGACATTTGGGCTGTTTACCTGCTCAGACTATTAAGGATTATATTGCTGTGAACACTCATGTACAAGTTTCTCAGCATGTTTTCAACTTCTCTGGTTGAGTTGCTGGATAAATGGTGATTATATGTTTAATGTTTTGAGGAACCACTAGACTTCCACGGCAGCTGTCCCATTTTACATTCCCAACAAAAATGCATCAAGGTTCCAGTTTCTCCACATTTTTGCCAATCCTTGTTATTTTCCGTTCATTCTTTTAATAGGCATTTAATAGTGGGTGTGAAAGTGGTCTCTTGTGGTTTGATATCAATTTCCCTAATGTCTAGTGTTTTATGTTCGGCTCCTTTAATGTGCTTATTAGTGTTGAAAAAACTTTTCAGATCCTTTGCCCATTTTTTTAAAAAAGATTTATTTATTTATGCATACAGAGCTGGGGTACAGGCCAGAGGTGCGGGGGCAGTGAGAGGCTTCACCTGAGACAGAGTGGGGAGCAGACAGGCTGATCACGAAGTACACTGCTGAGAGAAGCAGTGGGCGTGTCAGGAGAGGTCTGCACCGCCCAGTGGATCACCTCCAGGGCGGGGATTGAACTGATGTTGAACTGGCTTTAGCTTCTCAGTGTTGTGCTTTAACCTGCTGCATCACCAGAGAGGGTCCCCTTTGCCCATTTTTAAAAATTTAAAAAATATTTGGGATAAAAAAGGCGTTCTTTATATAGTCCGGATATTAGGTCTTCATATGATTTGCAAATATTTTTTACTCTCTTAGTGGCTTGTCTTCACTTTTTGGTGATGTCCTTTGTTACACAAAATTTTTAATTTTGTGGAAGTTATTTTTCTTATTTTTTCTTTGTGCTTTTGGTATAATTTATAAAGAAACCATTAGCTATCCAAGGTTGTGCAGATACCTAAAACTGCTCCAACAAGTGTTACAGTTTTTTAGCTTTTATTTTTAGGTTGATCAGTTTTGAGTTTAATTTTGTATATTGCAGCTTTTGTGTATATATGTATGATTTTTGTATGGGAGTTAATTTTTGTCAAGGTGGTGTAAAGGAAAACTAAGGATATTTGAATTGCTTTGCTTTTGCAGTAGAGTTCAACTCTACTACCTCTGTGTAAAGTGGAAATAGAGATTAGAGAGAAAACAATTTCCAGTAGTCTGCATTACTGAATATGGTTCATTGATAGATGGAAATTTGAATCAAGCATGCATTCAGTGGATGGACCACATAATCTAATCCAACATACATTTTTTTGAGGATCTCAATATAGTCTTTTAAATGTGTGACAAGGAGATCTTCTATTGCAACAGTATCAGTAATCAGTTATTTTGGTTTATTGCAACAGTATCAGTAATCAGTTATTTTGGTTTATACAGAGTAGTGTTTTTCCATAGTATCTTTTACTTGACCATAATGACACTTTTAATATGTTATAAATTCTATAATTATAGTTGCTTATAGAGAGCTCTTGTGTATCATCTTATTAAGTACAGCATATAGCAAATACACAGTAAAATATCTGAACGAATGAAGGTGGAATGAAATTCTCATGAAGTGTTTCTAATAATATTATTAAGCAGTGTTTTAAGAATTTTTACAAGAAGAGGAAGATTGTAGGAGTAATAGTTTTTGCTACGAGCAGGTCTTTTTTACTTAAGTTTCCATGAAATTAATTTCTGTCCTTTATTGAAAATGTGAGGAATTATGAAAGGTGGGAAATAGTTTTATATAAAGTTAGGGCATAATAAAAAGCTTTTACTCCAGGACTTACCCATTATTGGTATATTTGACTTCAAACAAATTCTATTTAAATCTTGAGTTTTCTTCTGCTTTGCTTTTTATTATCATGACTGTTATTTCATTAAGTGTGATTACTGAAAATGAATTCCAGGCAGACCTTGATTTTAGATTTTGTGTTGTCTGTGGTAGTACACGCCTGATAGCAGAATATTGTAAGGTTTTGTTTCCTGAGCACTTGTTAATGTTGGTTATGGACATTGGCAATACATTTAAAGGAAAAATATAGATAGTCAAGAATAAAGTATAATGTCTTTAATATTGAATGAGTTTGATTGGCTCTTTCTACTACCTACTTATGGTATGCTTGTTCTCTGTTGGTCTTAGAACTCTGGTGAATTGTCTGTGAAAATCCAAGTTATTGGCAATGTTTTAGGAATTTTTACATAAAGGAATGGAGGAAGGTTGAAGGAATAATAGTTTTTGTTAAGAGCAGTGATCTCATTTCAAAGGTGAAATGCAACTGAATCTTCATTTCTGTTTGTTATCTTGTATGGAGCAAAATGTCTGAGATTAAGTTTTGTTTAATATTGAAAAATACTAGTAAAAATTATAGTCATACATGGTAAGAGGAATGCAAAAAAAAAAAGTGATTAAGATCTAGAAAAGAATACAAAGATGACATACATGTGAAGGAGGAGGTGATAAGAATTTTAAAAATTAGTAATGATTTGCCATATGGACAAAAGGCTTTTTTCTTGTGTCACATGCAGTGACAGAAACAAGAAGGTGTATTTGTGATCTGTATGGAGAAAAATTCAAGATGTTCTGTTATGCAAAGGGTTAATGAAAAGGGGAGGGAAATGAGACTGGAGAAACCCTTAATGCAAGGATTATTATCTTCCTGGATTTTGGTCTCTTCCAAATTTCTCTCCAAATCCTCAGTTAAGGCCTCCCTTCTTCCTGTTTAATTAGCTGTTTCCCTAACTTTAGATGCCAGTGCTGTGTATCACAGGGGTGGTTCTCTTCCTTTTCCCAAGTAATCTGTAGTTGGGAAAGAAGGAATGCACAATTTTGTTGCCTTTGGTGCACGGGACTAGATGAACTTTGGCACCTGAAATTAAATCAGTGCATACTTAGATGTGGGATTTAATGCTAAATAAGTTAAATAAGGTATACTGATTTCCAGTTTTTGTGAGCTTATCTGGAAGTTGAGTTTTTTGAGTACCCAATTTGTGAATCAACTTAAATGCAAACAGTTTTATCTATTGGAGACCAACATAGAAAGAGTTTGATAAGTTAAAGTCAGTGAGATTTTTGGGGGCATGTTTGATTTATGTCATTTATCTATGTCTGCAATTGATACATTATTTCTTAGTCATCTTTAGGTTTTTAAAGATGAATTTTTACCAAATAAGTGCTAGCTGCTTAGACTTGTATGTATGGTAAATCCAGTTACTCTGTTGAGATTATTGAAAAATCTAAAAGTAAAATTGCTAATCGCATTCTCAGTCTAGTAAGGAAGATGACATATACAGATAACTGTCTCACCAGGCCATGTGAGGTAAATATACCTTATAGGTCATTGAAAATTAAAGTATAGAGATAACTGTATTTTAAATGATAAGTAATGAGGAGCAGTAGGCATTTTAGGTGGTGTGAAGAGTATGAGCAAATGCCATTTAGTAGGAAGATTGCAACTACGTTTGGGGAGCAAAGAAATCTGCTTAACTCTAGAGGGTAAATGGAGTGCTGTAGGCCTGGGAGAGGGACAGGTTGGGCAAAAGGACAAATACAATTGGAGGAGCATTTATGTGAGGTTAGATTGTAGGGGAGTACACTGATTTTAATCACATGATACTTATATTTTAAGGTATATATATGTTAGTTCATCTCTGCTAATATATAATTTATATATTAGCTTATCTCTGGTAGCTTTAGGCTACTGAAGGTAAAGTTTTACTATAGTAATTAGAGCTAATATTCAAAATTGTACCACCTGTTTGTTTTCTGTACTAGTATTAAAATAGGGAAGGCACAGAGTTTTGCTGATCTTGAAGTTGAGAATTAATTTTCTGCTTCAGACATTTTATATTATTTTAAATACATTACTACTGGAAATATTTAAAGTTTTTAGGATTTCTGAGTCTATGGACTGCACAGTGATCATTGTAAAAGCCCAGCTTAACAGAAATAATGAATGCCTGACTAATTAGGTGTAGTTTTTAAAAATTTACGTAAATATCACAGTATCTGCTAGAATCAGTTTTCTTAAGCCATAGCCTGCAACTTTTTTTTTGGGGGGGGAAGACAAAATGTTTAACTGTAGAGAATGATTTGGGGCTGGATGGGGAGACAGGTTAGATATAAGGAGAAATGCAGTGTGCAACAACTAAGATTTAAGCAATAGCTACAAAGATTTAAGGCATTCTTTTTGTTTAGGATATAACATTTGACGTAATTAATCTTTACCAAAATCTATTGAATAGGTAGTACATTAGCTCTGTTTACAAATACATCGACTGAGACACCATTAGTAAAAAAGAGAGAGAATAAATTAGTCATTTAAATGACGAATAATTTTGATTGGAAGGAAATCTGGGGAGTCTCTTAAGTCACAGGGAATTTTTAGGGAATGGGATATACTTAGAAGAAAGCCTTTATTTGAGAACTATAATTTTGATAAATATGATAATCTTTCATTTTGAAAAATCAACTTTTTGTATGTCTTTAGACTTAGTAGGCTTCAAGAGGAATAATCTGCTGCACTATCAGGTACTGGCACATATGTTCTATAAGAACTTAGGAAATTCCTGTATTTACTAAATTTGCTTATTTTCTACATTTCCTCCTGCTCTGCTATTTTGTGATTCTTATTGCAATGGATACACAGCAATGCTTCAGGAGATTTTGTTTAAGAGAAAATGACCAGGACCCTCCCTGGTGGCACAAGTGATTAAAGCATAGCATTAGCAGCAGCTGCAGCGTGAGTTCTATTCCAGGCCAGGGAGGTGACCCAGATGGTGCAGCAGACATCTCCTTTCGTGCTGGTTGCTCCCCTCAGCAGTATATTTCAATCTGCCTGTTATGTTCCCTACTCTGAATCTTTTCATGTGTTATCCTAACTTCCCACCTCCTGCACCCCTGGCCTGTACCCCAGCTCTTGTATGCATAAATTTTAAAAAAATCCTTAAAAAGAGAGAGAAAATAACCAATAAAATATAAAAATTTCTCCATCTGTATTAAAAATATGTGAATAACATGAGATATAAAAATACTTGATGGAATATTACTCAGCAATCAAAAATGAAACCCATGTCTTTTGCGCAACATGGATGGAACTGGAAGGGACCATGCTTAATGAAATAAGCCAGAAAAAAGAAAGAAAAATACCAAATGGTTTCACTTATAGCAGGAGCATAAGGGATCAGGGGCAAAAAAAGGGGGGGGGGCAAACAAAGGTAGTAGAGTAAAAATGAACAACTATAAAGGGGGGTGGAAGGGAAAATGGGATCTATCTTCAATAAAATTGGGGTGGGAAGAGTGCACTGGACTGTTGTTATGGCACACGGGTGAATTGGTGGATTGCAGCTGAGATGAAAAAATGCACAAAATGAAGAATGATGTTTAAAAATATTTAAAAAAAAAAACTTGGTAACGTATGTCTTTTTTTCCAATCTCCAATGGTGTCTCACATGCTTGCTTTTCTGAATTTTTAAAATCAGTCTTGAGACACAGACGATGCTCATCTCTTATGGATTGCTGCCTCTGCATGTATGGCCTTATCCATTTTGGGGTGGATGTCCTTATTCGGTGAGGAAGGGAAGCTCTTCCCCACATCCTCCCCCCCTAACACTCACATTCTCTGTCTCACACACATGCACATACACTCCATCCCTGGCAAGGTATTAGTGGCAGTTGTCATGAAACTGCTTCCTTGTGCCTCTGAAGAGGCCTTTTCTTTTTATTATTCCTATTACCTAGAATGTAATGCCTAGTGTATAATGTTCTTAGTGAATACTTCACAAATCTTTGATAATAGACTTAGTGTAGGGGACTAGAGGTCATCAGCTTTTTGTTGTCGTTGGATAAAATTAATCTTTATATTGAAAATATTCAGCTATAACTTTGGTCTTGAGCTACTTTGTTCACTTGATCATGTTTTAGTATTTTACACTACATTTGTTGTCTTGCAGTTATTTACCATTATTGGTCATCATGGGAGATCAGTTGACTATATATAATAGAGCATCACTTATCCATTGCAGTAAGCTTATAGGCACATTGACATCTTAAAATGTTTGGTTAAGTGATGAATTTATAAATTTTTACCAAAACCTTTATTCCATAGATCCATAGATAATCTGAACAATTATTTCAAAGATCATTTATTGTTAGGAGGACTATGTTTCTTGGACTTCACATACATATTGTGAATAAGGGCTGGGTACATTTACTTAATAATGCTAGAATTCTTAAGATGCTTGCTTATTTTTGACCTGTAAACTTTTATGTTCCTGTGACAGTCATTAAATAAGAAGTCTGAGGTGGAGATGGGCTTGAGGAAGGCTTGCTTTTATTTGCAGTACTTGGCTAGGTAGCTAATTTTGAATTAATTTGTAAAATGTAAACTTTTTCTTTTTGACCATTTTTAACCTTTTGTGACTTGAAATTACATGAACATGTTATTGTGGCAGTTTAAAAAACCTACCTTTTAGTCTGATGTATATGTATTTATACCAAGGAAACATGTTTTAATAGTTGATACTTTATGTGTAACTGCTGAGTTTGTCATCCTTACTATCTTTGGAAAGGGAAAAGCAGGAGTTTGGAAAGCTATAGCAATTATATTAGATGAATAGGTCTTGATTTATAAGTTCAATATGAAGAATTGCTGGTAAATTAAAATTGAGTACATTACTCTGCAAAAAAACCCAGCATGTCCAAGAGTGTACAGCTGTATTTGATATGGCAAAAACAAACAAACAAACAAAAAAAAAAAAATGGGAGAAGAAATCTGGTTTATTTTTTACATATTATTTTGTCTTCTGTTTTTAGATCTGAAAAGTATAACCACACCCTATTCCTATTTGAAAATTTCCTTTTAAGACTTAAATCAGCTGTTTAGTGACTGAAAATTTAGGTATAACATGCAGTAATTCCTTCTGTTTTACCCTCTCCCCCCCATCATCTTTGTAACTTTTTCTTCTTTTTTTTATTAAAAAAAATTTTTTTAGGCCCTCCCTGGTAGCGCAGCGGGTTAA
>NW_004567116.1:48482140-48482998 GCF_000260355.1 Condylura cristata | reverse complement strand
TTTTCAGGTGATTTCTGTAGCACATCCCAGGAATACTGCATAATATAGCTGAGTGGCAATAAAGAACAATCATAAGTATTGACTTAAAAATTAATAGTGTTGCATTGGGCAACTAAGTTGGACAGCTACCTGTAGAGTAGTTCAGGAAACAAACATGCCTTGACTAGTGAGTTGCCCAGAGGTGTGTAGGAAGAGAAGCATTTCTTTAGGAAATGAAGACCTTTTAAGAGAGAAGTCTTTTCTATCTTTGGGCTTGTAGCCTTATTCTTTTTTAAGATTTATTTATTTATACAGAGCGGGGTACAGGCCAGAGATGCGGAGGGTGAGAGGATTCACCAGAGAAAACAGTATGGAGAAGAACAGGAAGATTTACTGAAAGGAACTGCTGAGGGGAGCAGTGGATGGGTCAGGAGAGGTCTGCCACTCCATGTGGTCGCCTCTGGGGCAGGTGGGGTTCGAACTCAAGCGGGAGTAGCTTAAGCTTCTTAGTGCAGTGCTTTAACCCGCTGCCACCAGGGAGGGCCACTTTTTCTTCTTTTTTAAATTGAGGTAACATTGATTTACAATACTGTATATGATTTAGAGGTATGGGGTCATACCTTTCAGGCTTTTATAAATACAGAACTTTGTAATTCTGTATTAATTAGTAGGTTTGGAACTTCGTATAATTCAGTGTTGAGATTTTAAATTTGGTATAGTATACAACTTAATTTTTTTCTTCAATATTCTTATAAGATACTAGTTACTTAAAATTAGCTGAAGCATTGTTTTCAGGTGATTTCTGTAGCACATCCCAGGAATACTGCATAATATAGCTGAGTGGCAATAAAGAACAATCATAAGTATTGACTTAAAAAT
>NW_004567116.1:48478140-48482040 GCF_000260355.1 Condylura cristata | reverse complement strand
GCACCATGTGGATCTCCTCCGCACCATGTGGATCTCCTCCGGGGCAGGCAGGGATCGAACTCATGCGGAGTTAGCCTTGAGCTTCTTAGTGCAGTGCTTTAGCCCGCTGCGCCACCAGGGAGGGCCCGTAGCCTTATTCTTAAAAGTGCTTTTCCTTTTGCTACAGGGCAGCAGGGAACATTAAACTTGCTAAGGCCCCTCTTCCCAAAAGTTTAACAATTACTGTCTGGGTTCTTTACCCACATGCACAATTGCAGGACTGCTCAGGCTTAGAAAATAACAACAAATGGATTTATTTAACACACACATACACAAAAAGAAAAGCCCCAAAGTTACTGAGACCAGTAATGGCCATTTACTTTACACAAAGCTGTGTCCAGTGTTATCCAATCCTGCATGACCATTAGATTGGTCCGTCCCCGTCCCTTCCCCCCCCCTCAGGATGTGCAACTCCTTTTCCAAATAGAGCTGTGTATAAGGTGTCTTCCTGCATGGCAGCCAAACATTAGGCCAGCATCTGAATCATAAACACAGCAGAGGATGCACAGGAGATGCTCTTTGGGCAGCCAAAATGCCCCAGCACAGCACCAAACTGGCAGTATTCAAGACAATAGCTGTTATCAGCTGAACAGTCCGACAAATGGCCACATTCATACATTTTAGCAAGACGCCTGGCTCTGGTCTCCTATCTTTTCCAGGCCACACTTAGCAAGATGCCTGACTCTCCAGGTCTTCCTTTTTCTTTGCCAGGCCTAACAAAACTTTTCCAAAAATGACTACTTGGAAAAGCTGTTCATGATGTCTTCTGTCATGTTGCCCACACCCACAAAGTCCAGCTCCGTGCAGGCCTCTTGGGGCTGTTCTGGGGTCCTCTGCCACCTCACTTTTAGTCTTTTCCTGGGGCTCTCTATTTTTTTTTCTTTTAAAGATTTATTTATTTATTCATACAGAACTGGGGTACAGGCCAGAGATGTGGAGGGTGAGAGGATTCACCAGGGACAGAGTGGGGAGCAGAACAGGCAGATCAATGAAGTACACTGCTGAGGGGAGCAGTGGGCGGGTCAGGAGAGGTCTGCCTTGCCATATGGATCTCCTCCGGGGCAGGCTGGATCCCACTCACGAGGAAGTGGCTTAAGCTTCTTAGTGCAGTGCTTTAACCCGCTGCGCCACCAGGGAGGCCCCACCAGGGAGGCCCAGGGCTCTCTACTTTTTACCAGCAAATCCATCCAAGGGAGCACCACCCCTAACAGTTTATGGTAGCTACCAGTACCACTTTGACTTTTCTTCATTAAAGTTAATGTTTAACTAGTGACAAACCAAGAAAATACTATAGCGTTTGAGGCCCCTGTATGGTATATTTTGTGCATATTTTATATCTTTTATTAGAATTGGAAATAATTGCATTATTGGGGCAGAAGGGCAGTTGACTGGGAAATACTTTCTCCATGTAAAATCATGTAAGCCCTACTTGTCTAAAATCTGATAAGTTGATTTTGTTGTATGTTATTCTAGATTTTTTGCAGTTTCTGAGGCCCTAGAGGTGGGGATGCTCAAAACTCTTATTAAAATAGTTCCTTGTGAACTTGAGTTAAATAATGTGATTATCTTCCTTATATTCTATCAACCTCAGTTTCTTTTAGCCAGAAAGATGATGATGATGATGCCAGTGAGCAGAATGCATTAAACCAGAGAAGAGGTGGTTATTGTCTTTTTCTGGGAATTAGATTAGAAAGGACTAAAAAGAGAATGTGAACTTGAACCAGTTATTGAAGACAAGATTCAAGCCCCTTGGAATGAAGAGAATTGAGGGAAAAAAAAGTTATACAAATACATCCATCCATCCTTCTAGTGGATTTGTTTTAAAGAATATAGTTTCAACACAGCCATTTATGTTACTTTATTTAGGTAGGTGAGTTTTGCTTATTTTCTTTTCAGTAGGCAAGTATTTCGATTTTTATAATGGAGCTAATGATTGTTCCCAGGGCTGTTCTAATAA
This sequence comes from Condylura cristata, assembly GCF_000260355.1. Lineage (NCBI taxonomy): Eukaryota > Metazoa > Chordata > Mammalia > Eulipotyphla > Talpidae > Condylura > Condylura cristata. The sequence goes on along the minus strand of NW_004567116.1, from coordinate 48,480,044 downwards.
TAAGTGAATATATGAAAGAACTGTGCAAAGTATGAGGAAATCTGCACTTGTAAAGATTTTGGCACTCTTAAGATCAAGTATAACTATTGTTATACTTTCTAGTTGAAGAAATGGGGCTTTATAAATCTAAGTAATTGGGTTTGTGGAAATTGAGTTTGAGAAGGAAGTTAACTGAGTTTGAGGAAAAGTGATGGAGCAATAATTTGCTAAAATGAAGGAAAATCACCAACATAAAATTCTAAGTAAAACTAATATTTGTAATGCTGCTTTAAAGCTTACAAAGTACTTTATATTATCTTGTAATATATTATGAAAATTATTTGTTAATATTCCTGTTTTTCAAACAGAGAAACTGAAACTGATTGCCTAATTAACATACCTTGGAACCATAATTGTAAATAGTGAATCTGGAATTTGGGTCTAGATCCTTTGTTCATTCTGATACTACTTCATCCTGTTGTATAGCACAATGGCACCGTGGATGGGATCCTGCATAGAAGCAAGAGGAGAGCCTAGAGAGTGATGGTGAAGTTAGCATCCTCATCTTTACTGTTTGAAGGAGAGAATGGGAAGGACTAGCATTTAGGGCACACTAGTAAATATTAAGGAAGGGCTTTAATCAAGAGAAATTGACTTGAAAAGAATAGAGTTAAAAATAGAAAGTGTAGTATTCAAAATAGTGGCATTTTAGCTTACCAGCTAAATTAGCTTTATTTGGGGAGCTTTTGTCACCAATGCAGAAATGAAATTGGTGAAAGATTGATATTGTAGAATGAAGGAAGAAAGGTGTTTTTTTTTTTTAAACTGCCTACATCATCTAATGATGTATCATCATCTAATCATCATCATATATTTTCTCATAACAAACCAAGAGAAAGAAACATTCTTTCAGAAATTTAAGGTAGTATCCACAAATGGAATAAGATAATATCCAAGATGGTGTGTGAATTTTAAAAATATATGTAATGTTATCTGTCTACCTGAACTTAGTGTTTAGATTGCATAAAAGAATCAGCTGTTTAAAAAAAAAAAAAGAATCAGCTGTTTGCTGTTTTTGTTCTTTATCTTTTATTATTGTTCTACTGTGGTTGGTACATAGACAGAGGACAAAATAAAAATCTTATTAAGTACAGTGTGTGAATTAAATGCATTTTCCTAAATTCTCTAGCAGCAAAGAACTGTTTATCAAAATGCCTTGTATTGAAAAATACTTAAAGTTTATCTTTAGGGGAATTAATTGTAACTCTGCTGTGTAAAATAATTTGGGGTCATTTTAATGTCTAATAGAAGGGTTTCTGTTAAAATATTTGCTGTAATAATACTTAGGTTGGTGACTTTTGATAGACTTTTAAATAGAGCATATCAAATAGCCTACATTTGTGCATAGTTTTGAAAACTTTTTCCTTCCTGATTAGCAAACACTTTCATGGCCAGAATTTGAATTCTTAGGTTTAAACAAGTATCTTTCCCTTTTAACATTGACACATAATTTAAATGCATTCTTTATGAAAAAGTAGCATCTTCACTTTCATTTGGCACCTTATGAAGTATATGAAATGACTTTTTTTGTTTTTTTCATTTTGTTTTAACTGAGAATAGGCAAACATGGGTCATGGAATTTTATAAGAACACGTATAGAAAATATGAGGAAATACTAGGAAAAAAATCTTAGGCTTTATTTTATGGTTATTATTACTATATTAATAATTGCTCACACTTTTCACTTGAATATTTCAAAACTTAGAGGTTTAAAGATACAGAATATTATTTGGTGCTTACTATTTCTGACTGTATCTGTCACTATTCTTTCTAGTAGTTTTTGGAAATGGCTCACCTGTTACTTGTATTGAAAATACAAGTAAGGTAAGTGTAATTGGGGGGAGTGTGTTTCTTTTTTTTTTTTT
>NW_004567116.1:48447952-48476170 GCF_000260355.1 Condylura cristata | reverse complement strand
TATGTTCTTGTTTTTTTATGTGTGAGAAGTTAAGTTTGAGATAACAGGTAAAAATTTCTTGCATAGTATCTCAGCTCTCCAAAGACCTTAGACAGATTTTCAGAGAAGAAACTTGAGAATCATTTGCATAGATTTTTCTTGACGTTCAAAAATTAGATGGTTTTCTTAGGGTAGAACAAAATAGAGCCAGAGATAAATGTTAAAAGTTGTTCACAGGTTGGGAGTGGAAGGAAAAGAGAAAATGGACAGAATGAAAAGCATGTTTGTTGCTATAGTAAGACTGGGGAAGAACCATGGCTCTTATAGAAGAAAAATGCCAAAACACCAGGAGTAGATAATGGTAGTGTATTGATTCTTTAGCTATATGTAGATTTCTGTTAGGTTTTATAACTGGAATGAAATGTAAGTTGTATTCTAAACTGGGTCACTTTTGAGAATTAAAGGACATGCTTGTCTCCATGTAACACTGGCACCATAGATTCAACCAGGACTGTTCAGAAAAACCAGGACACGCGATCACCCCTGCTAACAACACACTTTTCTCTAGATTTAGTACTGCTTCCTTGAACCTTTTCATATCATCCTTTTTTCCCCTTTAGAACACTGCATTCTGAATTGCAGTCTCTCACCCTTCGATAACTTTTTCTTGGTCTTTTTGGAGTGGAAGAATTCTTTGATTTTTTCCTGCCCCTTCCCTGGACTATTGTAGTTTATAGCATTGGTGGAGGTAAGTACAGTAGTCACCAGTTTATGATTAGTTGACCCTTATTTGCCAAGAAAGCTGGGTTTTGGGTGTTTCTGATCCAGTATTTGATAATTTTTGAGAATTCTTTGCTATCTCTTTCATCTGGGCTGAGGAATTGTTAATAAGTTTTTAGAACGTAATACAAAAATAAAGAATGTAACTTTGGCTTGCTTTTACTCTTAACATTACTTGACACTTAATATGTTCTCCCCTCCCCCTAGAAATGGGACTGTAATTCTGAAATTTAAGATTTTCAAAGGTAGGGAAGAACACTTGGTATTGCAAGGGGAGAACATCTTGTGTTTATACCATGGGTGTTTTTATTTTCTGATTGAGCATTGCTTTAATGCTTGTTATTGTTTCTCGTTTATTTTTTAAATAAATTTTCTTATTCTTGGGCTCTTCCTAGTTGCACAGCGGGTTAGGGAACAACACTGTGAGGCTATCTGCAGTCACTGCAGTGTAAGTTCGACCCCTGGCCAGGTTGTTGACCCACATGCCCCAGCAGACCTCTCCTGACCCGCTCACTGCTCCCTTTAGTGTATTTCTGTCAGTCTGCCTGTTTTGCTCCCCACTCTGTCTCTGGTGAATCCTCTCACCCCTGGGGTACACCTCTGGCCTGTACCCCAGTTCTGTAGGAATGTATGTTTAAAAAAAATTCTTATTCTCATATTAAGTGATGTAATTTTATTCTAGTGAGTACTTTTTAAATTCTTCATTTTCTCATATGCTAGCAGTATCAGAATGTAGATACTGATTACTCTCCACAAAATATGGTTCTCCTCACCCCGAAGGCTCTTAGTTGGAATGTGGGATGCAACGACTGTGTCTAGGTTTGGAAATCACCACTTCAGAGTATTGGATGAAATCTTAAGCATTCTAAAAGTTAAGGAGTTTGTTTATAGATAAGCCTAAACCCAGCTGGTCCTATTGTTTCTCTGTACAGTCTGCCATCTAGTGTTTTCAGTGCAGAATACAACATATCACCAAGGAGAATCTCTGGGTCTTCAGACTTTTCTTTATATTAAGAATGCTTACATAGTACATGAAAACACTTTTATACAAGGGAGGTAAAAAAAAGAAACCTTCCACTTGGAAATTTGTCAGTGTCAGTGAATTTTGAGTTTCCCAAGGGTATATAGTTTTCTGTAGGGATATGCATAACTTTTTTTTTTTTGCTTTTATAAAATTTTATATATTTATGACATATTTGTGAAGAGGCAATTGCATAAGTAGTGATAGGTAGTGTTAAGAAATAGTAGGTTGAGCTGATTTGCAAATGATGCTTTGTATATTGACTAAAACTTTACACAGTTACATAATGATGCCATTAATTAGAGCGATTTATTGTGTACTTAAATTATAGTATCGGCAGTTCTGCAGACTTGGCTTGTGGTCAGCTGTGACTTGAAACTAAATTTCTGCCAGATATTTATGTAGTGTATCTTAGCATTGGCTTTGTTAAACCTACCTGCATATGAATTCTTTTCCTTTTAGGTTCCACTTAGTTCCAACTTTTACCCTTTTTAGTTCTTCTTTTTTCTGCTACAAATATTAAAGGAGGTCAGTCTTTTTTCTCTTGCTGCTCTTTATCTGAAGATGCTCAGTACATTTGATAATCATGTTTAGTATACTCAAATACTTCCTAAATCTATGTCAAATTTTAAATTTTTCTAAAGAAATTGAATGTTCAAAAGCAACTTTGTTTAAAATAGCCAGATACTGAGGGAATTTCTGGCTACTTAGAGCAAATTTTCATTGAATAGTTTATAATGGGGAAAAATTTTCTTTTATGGTGATTTAAAAAAAATAGATAAAAGAAAATTTATCACTGAAGAACCTGGTTAATTTACCAAACCTACTAAATTGTAGTTTCTTTTGATTTCTTAGTTTTCACATGTGTAAATCTTTAGTCTGTTTTTTTTTTCAGAGAACTTACGGTAATGGATATGTAGTACACCTGATTATCCTGATACTGGTTTTCCTATAGCTGCAACTTTTTTTTTTTTTAAGTAAAATTGGACTTTTCCTTACTTTTTGCATTGTAGGGATGTTTTAAGTATCATCTAACCTTGGTTAGAGATTAAATTTGTATTTAGAATACAGTTTATCTTGCAATAACACTAGTTTGAACTGTGTGGGTCCACTTTATGTGAATTTTTTTTTTTCCAGTGAATAGAGATTTCTAGCCCTCCATGTCTGAGGGGATGCCGTGGAAGCTCATAGATGGCTCAATCTATGATGGCTCATAGATTGAGCCATCAGTGTATGTTATTGGTTGAATCTGTGGACACTAAACCTGCAGATTCTGGTCATCTCTAAGGAATTTGAGTATCAACAGATTTCGTTGCCCAAAAAGGTTCCTGAAACTACTTGTGTAAATACTATGGAATGGCTGTATTTTTTGGGGAAGAATCAGAAGTTATATGTGAATTTTCAAATGTGTGGGATTCAGTACCCCAAACCCCCCTGTATTAGCCTGCGTCTGCAACAAATTCCCATCTTTAAGCGATATAACTGTTAAGCCATATAAGCTTGTATTCTTCCTTATGTCCTTGAGGACTTATGGAACGTAACTATCTTTTCTTAATTTGTATGATACACTAAAGGGTCTGGAATCAAATTTAGTTGAAGATCAGTGCTTGTATCAGAGAAGTGCTTAATGATAATTTGTAACATTGTGGAAATCACAGTGATAAAGTTTCATAAGATAATAATTGTTTTGCTACTTGATCGAATAGCTTTGTTGCTGAATAATTTTGAAAGTGTTTTCTTTTCTCCTCCCATTACCTTGTATTTGGGCAAATGTAGTCTATATCCAAAAATATTACACACTGACTTTTAAAAAATTGTATCTTAATCTATATTTTTTTTTTACATGGCTTTCATTTAATATAAGCCTTTTCTCGTCAGCTTTTTCCCCCACTTTGTATTTACGGACCTTATAGTAGTCATTGTTAGATTTTGCTGTTCTTAAGAAATGAATGATTTACTGCATGATGTCGTCTTACATTGTGATTTACTTATTACTTTCATAGTACTCTCATCAAAGTCATTTGGATATCTATTTGCCATTTCTTTTTAAAACTTTGAATTCTCCTCTTTTCCCAAAACTCATCCCTTATTACTTGAATTGAGAATTTGATACTTCATAACTTTTCCTTGGCTTTTACCTTAATATGTTGGTTAAATTTATTTCTTAAGATATGTCTGAAAACCCTATTTTTGAGTTAATTCTAATGGAAATTATAGGCAAGTGTAATACTGTGTTTTTCATAGAGGACCCCACAAAATTAAAAGATTAGAAGATAAAATTTTAACAGTTACATATTAATTTGGACTAAACCTTGTTAACCATAACACATGTACACACACACACACACACACAGTAGTAGATTAAGAGAAAAGATTTTATTATATTCCCAGACATTTGATACTGTCAAAAAAACAGACTACGTAGGGCAGATAGGTTTGTGTGTAATTTCTTCTGACTTAAGACAGATTTCAACTTGAGTGTTCACTTAAGTATTTTCAAATTTTTGCTAAATGAAACATCTTTCTATTTTACATAAAAAATTCAGATATTACGTTTTTATCCTATAGTTACTATTTCTTGGTTAATACTTATTCTTTTTATTTGTACTCTCATCCAGAAAAAATTTCAAAGATCTAATCATTCAAGCAATATTGTGGACCACTTAATTTGCCTTCTAAATTGAGTGTATCTGATTTTATAGATGATTGAAGATACCAATCTTATGTTACTAAAATTGATTCTGAAGGCAGCTGTGATTTATCTTTTAAGTGACCCTTTTAAAAGAAACAATATTTAGCTGATTATGATATATATTTTTTTTCATACAGAACTGGGGTGCAGGCCAGAGATGTGGAGGGTGAGAGGATTCACCAGAGACAGAGTGGGGAGCAGAACAGGCAGACTGATGAAGTACACTGCTCAGGGGAGCAGCAGGCAGGTCAGGAGAGGTTTGCCACGCCACGTGGATCTCCTCCAGGGCAGGCGGGGATTGAACTCATGCGGAAGTGGCTTAAGCTTCTTAGTGCAGTGCTTTAACCCGCTGCGCCACCTGGGAGGGCCAGATATGTATGTATTTTTACTGAATGATTTTGGCCAACTTCGTTTAGTAGAAAATTTTCTTAGGTGTTAGCATAATTTTGATGCTGTTTAAGTTGGCACTCAAGGCCTCTACGTTTTGCTAATGCTGCATGCTATTATATTGCGTGGTTGGGTTGCTTCTCGTAGAGTACAGGTGAACCATTGTGCTCCATTTCTAAAATTGTGAGAACTGTCTGGTGAGGTCAGTAAGGAATATGACTATATTAGAATTAGATTAGAAACCATCTGGTAACTTAAACATTTTGTGCTTGAATATTTTCCCCTGAATATAAAAAAAAATACCCTTTTGCATGTTATTGTTTTGTTTTTAAATTGTTTAGAAATTGACGACTTGTAGTGAGATAGCTAATTGCACATTCATTCAGTATGTATGTTCAAAGTATGATTATCTTTTAGAAAAATTTAACCATGTTCAGAAATTTGCCATTTAGTGATAAAGGTCTGGGACCTATAAGACCAAGTCCTTACTTGTTTTAATGTACACATCTGGTTAACTAATCCAGACATTGTTGGAAGAGCATATTACATAGTAAAAGTGAGAACTTCTTGTTTGCATAGTAGAGGTTGGTTTCTTTCACCATCTGAAAAAAAAAAAAAGTACTCTTCACTTCCAGGATGTTTTCTTCCTAACCTTAAATACTAGAAATCCTCATAAATTCTCACATATAACTAAAACAAGGACATATATGACATGAGTAGTTTTCTTTTTGAGTCTGAGGTTTAGAATTTGCTAATAATTATAATGCTCAGAAAGGCATTACAGTTTCTATTTCTAGGATAAAGTGAAATATGTATCTACTTTGAAACCCTTTTGATTGATAACATTCCTAATGAATTTCTGGGGTCTTTTAAAATAACTGTCTTCTTGGAATGAGAATGAAGAAGTAGTAGCTATCACTGTTTGCATTATGCCTTCAGTTTTGATTTGTATCAGTTAGAAGCATTTTCAGGTTACTTTTTAGAGCAAACATTGTGCAGAGGAAAAAGTTTACTGGGTGGGGAAAATGACTGGTTGAGTTAAATGCAGTGGGTTAGTATATTCTGTGGGGTTATATAACTACTCAGTATTTTTTTCCCAATATTATTAATATTATTAATATAACTGGTTTTAAATTTGATTTAGTTTGAATTTATAAACTAGCATTCTATTTCACTTTCTCTGTTATATGTGCAATGTTAGTTTAGCTTCTGGAGTTAGTCTATAGTAAGTAGTCATTTCTGAAGCATATCATATTTTTCATGAGTATTACAATAAAGTCCTTTATTTGTTAGATTCTCCTTACCTTGAGCCTTGAAATGTTTTCATATGTAATATAGGCTCAGGCCTTTTTTTTTTTTTTTTTGTTTTCCTCACTGGGACTTGTATTTTAATTGGTAAAGAAAGGCATTAAATAAATGTATATGAATTTGGGTCCCTCCCTGTTGGTGCAGCGGGTTAGGACCTAACACTGCAAAGCCAGCCACAGCAGCTTCAGTGAGAGTTGTATCCCCAGCCCCAGAGGTGACCCACATGGTGCAGCAGACCTCCTGTCTCGCCCACTGCTCCCCTCCGCAGTGTACTTTGTCGATCTGCCTGTTCTGCTCCCCACTCTGTCTCTGGTGAATCTTCTCACTGCCCCTGCACCTCTGACCTGTACCCCAGTTCTGTATGCACAAATAAATAAGTTTTTTTTTAAAAAGAAAAATATATATGAATTAGGTGATAATAAGTACTTTTGAAAGAAATACAGAAGAGTAAGGAGTGAGGGTTTGAAGGTAGAGTTGCATTGGAAAGCATTGTTATTTTGTATAACTGTTTAGAGAAGTATATCTGGTAACATTTGAGCAAAGATCTCTGGAATCTGTAGGAATCAAGTGAGGGAGCAAGAAGTGTAAATAACTGGGAGATGAGAACTGCCAGTGCTTAGTACCAAAGGTCCCAATTTGGCTGGTAAGAGGCATTACAAAGATTTTTGTAAAAAGAATGTAGTGTAGCTAGAATATCTATATTTTGATAAGGTAGAGTTGTTGAAACTGAATTCTGTAACTTCCTTTAAGATCAAGCTTTAGTTGACAAAACCTAGCAGTTTACTTAGCTGCCATGATAAAGAGGGAAAGCATACATCTGAGATTGTAGGTTTGGCTCCAGACCACTGCAATAAAACTAATACAACAAAGTGAGTCAAACACTTTGAGGGTTTTCCAGTGGGTATAAAAACTATGTCACCATTACTATATTGTAGCCTGTTAAATGTGCAGTAGCATTGTATCTTAAAAAAAAAGTACAGATCTTAATTCAAAAATACTGTCTGTTAAGAAGTATTGACCATCATCTGAACCTTCAGTGAGTTGTAATCTTTGCTGATAGTGTGTCTTGCCTCTATGTTAATTGCTACTAATAATTTGGAATGAGTGTGGTAATTTACTAAAACAGGACAATAATGAAGTTTGCTTAATCAGTTCACTCAAGAAAGATACCTCTAGCATGTAATGCTGATTCAGAGTATTTTAGCCACTCTAATAAAACTTTCAAAATTGGAGATAGTCCTCTCAGAATATTGCTGCTGTTCTAGCAACTGAGTTTATGTAATATTTAAAATTTTTTGTTGTTATTTCAGTGATGCTCACAGCATCTTCACCAGGAATAGATGCTTAGTAATGCTAAGAAACTGCTTTATTTGCTCACTCATAGGAAGCAAATTCTCATAGATTGCAACTATTCAGTTAAATGTTTAGATTGCACTTATTTAAGATTTATTTATTTATGCATACAAGAACTGGGGTGTAGGCCATAGGTGCAGGGCTGAGAGGATTCACCAGAGACAGAGGTAGCAGAAAAGGCAGATAGAGCATCATATGCTGCTGAGGGAAACAGCTGGCAAGACAGGAGAGGTCTGCTGTGCCATGTGGGTCATCTCCCTGGCCAGGCATTGGACTTGTGCTCGCGCTGAGGTGGCTGTGGATAGCTTTATATAGTGCTATGTTTTAACTCCTTGTGCCACCAGGAAGGCTCAGGTTGCACTTAAAATTCTGGGTCTCTTACTTCCTTTATGAAATCTTTGCAGTTACTTCCTTTATGAAATCTTGAACCTCTCCAAGTCATAGATAAGAATTGAAATCAACTTCCTCCAAGCTTCTGTTCATATTTGGGAACACCTGTTAATATATGTTCTTAATGACATCTAAGTGATAAATACTTTGCAGAAGGTTTTTAATTCACTTGACCACATTCCCATCTTTTCTTGGGCAGCTATAGCCTTATGAACTATGTTTATTCAGCAGTAAGCCAAGAAAGTTTAAATTATGCTTGGGGCCAGGGGAAGGGAAGCAGCAGAATTGATGGCTTTTAGCAGTAATGAAAGCGGCATGATTCTCTTTGGACATCTTCATCAAAACTGTTGGGTAACCAGGTGCATTGTCAATGTGCAGCTATAAAATTTTGAAAGAAATCTTTTTTTTTTTCTGAGCAGATCTCAACGGTCTGAGGTTTTCCAGTAAACCTTGTTGTATACATGTGTTGTCATGCATGCTTTGCTCCTTTTATAAAGCGTAGGAAGAGTAGATGTACCATGATTCTTAAGGATCCTAGGATTTTGAGTTGGTAAATGGCTTCAACTTAAAATCACTTGGTATTTTAGCTTTTAACTAGTGAAACTTATCTTTTGAAGCTTTGAAGCCAAGTACTGATTAACTACACTCTAGTGATGAAAGCATCTTCTATTATTAGAAGGCTGTTTGTTTTTTTTTTTTTTTCCTTTACATGGAAAATCTTTTGTTAGTATAGTTCCCCCAATGATTTTAATTTCATCTGGACAACTTGCTGCAGCCCTTAAATTATCTCTTGCTGCTTTACCTTGTACTTTTATGTTACAGAAACAGCTTCTTAAACCTCATGAACTAACTTCTATCAATAGCTTCAAACATTAATGATGCAGCCTCCTTATCTCTTAGCCTTCATAGAATTTGGGCCTTGCTCTGGGATTTGGTTTAAGGGAATATTGTGGTTGGTTTGATATTCTAGCTAGACCACTAAAACCATGTTCTGTATCAGCAGTCAGGCTGTTTTTCTTATTATTTGTGTGTTCAGTGGAACAGCATTTAGTTTCCTTCAATAACTTTTACTTTGCATTCACAACTTGGCTAACTTTTATATGCAAGAGGCCTAACTTTTTTCGCTTTCCTCATTAAATCTTTAATATCTTGTTTTCATTGAACTTGAGGGATGTACCAGTGAATAATTAGAGGTCATCATAGGATTATGAACTGATAAAGAGTTGTCAGAACACATAAATTTACTGATTACATAGGTGACAGTTAAAATAGTAACAGCAAAGATCACTGACCACAGATTACCATAAAATAAAATAATTATGATGCTTGGAATACAGAGTTGTCATAACATCAACTTCTTAAAAAAAAAAAAAGTATGATCTGCAAAGCACCACAAAGCTAAGTGTAATGAAACAAGGCATGTATGCCTGTATATAGAGTTTCTAACAAAAAATGTTTGCAGGGACAAACTTAATGGATAGGAAAATTTTTATTTGTTTTGAAGAATGAACAAGAGTGGAAAGGTTTGAATGGGAAGATAGCAAGGCATATTAGAAAACCAAAATGTGATTCTATGTTGGAAGCTAAGATTCAAGGACATAATGACAAAGATGATATATATGCCATCCCTTAAATAGTAGGAACTCATTAACTTAAACAGTCTGTGTTGTGAATCTTTCTTTGGTCAGCTTAGGAAATGTTTGGATGGGTGGACGAGACCCCCAGATCAGTTATCTCAGATGTAGAGAGGCCAGTCAGTTCACTGTTTCTAGTCAATTTTGCTTGGAGCAGTTTTAAATTATGGTGTGCTTTGTATTACAAGACTGTTAGGCTTTCTCAAATTTGAGGTTGCATGCTGCTAACATTGCTAGAAAAGTATAATAATCTCCTCCCCGATTTGCAAACACTCTCAGGAGAAGGTGATGCCTCATTGCTAAGAAATAAATAAGGGCTGGATGCTTGCTTTGAATGGAGAGAAAGTGAAATTGCTGGAGGTGTAGGAGACTCAGTTAGCAATGGACTGTGTATGTAAACACAAAGACATGGGAACATCTTTGTGCAATATGGTGACAAATTTTATGACAGGTAAATTCTGAAAACTAAAAATACTGAGGGGTAATGTGACTATTAGCATCATCATGAGGAAGTAGCTATTTAATAATTGAATTAACTAGCCAGGAACGTTTCTGGAAAGTAAAATGATCTTTATATGGAAAAAAAAGCAAGGAATTAAACTTAATTAAGTTTAAGACTGGACCATTGTGCTTCAAGTTCTAGAAGATTAAAATGAGGAACACAGGGTCATGCCCTCAGTAGACTCCTTTGAGAGGAAGAGAAAGCTTAGCTTTGGGAATAAGAAAAGTACAATATTTTCAGTGCTGTAGGAGAGATATAACGTAATATTTAAGAAGATTCAGAAAAGACAGATCAAATTCTGTTTTTTACTTTCAGAAACTAAAACCTTGCATGCCAAATTAAACAATCTATTTAATTTTTGTTGCAGGTAGTCTGAATTGTGAAGTCCTTGTGTCATTATCCTTTACAAAGTCATTCTTGACTGTCTAGGATGCATTTGCTTATCAAATATTACTTTGTATAATTGGGCCTTTAGAGTAATATTTTGATGTGATAACATTGGTTACAACACTGTATATGAGTTTTGAAAGAGTAAGCAAATAAATCGCCATAGTTATATTGATGTTTCTTGCAATTGAGGTCAAATTACATCCATTGAATTCATATTTAATGAGTCTGCACTGAAGATTAAACTGGAAAAATTGACAATGAGTCATAAATAACTTTTCCCTCTTAATTGTTATAACAGATACTTATGCATATACTTTTTGCATATACTTTAAAGGTAAAACGGCTCATTTCAGAGTTTTTCTGTTTTCTAAATTGGAGCATGCTTTATATTTTCTTCACTGAATTTGTTAAAATATCTCTTCAGCACATTGGAGGGAAATTGAAGTCTGTTGACCTTTTCATTTTTGGCGTTGAAATGATTGGATGTATTTGATTACTTTATTGTAATGCTTTCTAGTATGAAATACAGAATCTTACATTGTTTTTAACTCTTTTACAGTAATGTTGCTTTTAGTTCCTAGATATTTTTTAATTGGAAATTTATGTAATAAGAACTTTCAGTTCATTTTCAGTTTTGTTTTGTTTGGTTTTGTTTGGTTTGGTCAGTGTTAGAACTAGTTATATGACCTAACAAGTAGAACTGAGGGGAGCAGGGAAAGGGTACTGAGTTACAAATCCTACCCACTTACAGAGTGCATGTCAGCTCTCTTAATCTGCCTGTGATTGTGAAGGTTGCATTCTAGGAAGGATATTAGTAAAAATAGTGACCTTCAACTTGTTCATGCTTTGGTTATCTGATTTCTGAGCTTTTTTCTAAGGTAGGGTTGAATAGTAGTAGTATAAAGACCTACCAGTAGCAGGAGAATTGAAAGTTTCCTTAGGCCTTGAAATAATTCCTTTTAAGATAAAATGCATAAGGTTGAGTTACTCCTTGAGGGTGTTTATTTTCTGATTATTGATCATTTATGTGATTCTAATCAATATCTTGTTTACTCCTCAGGTTGATTATAGTGATCGTAATTGTTCTGAGATTTTTAACAACTTACTCAAAATATTTGTCATTCTTACATGTTAGATCTTCTACTTGTTAGTATGCAAGTATTGGCATAACAATTAATTAAAATCAGAGAATAAATTAATTTTTTTCATTACAGATTTAATTCAGTGCACAAATGAGATGAATGTGAACATCCCACAGTTGGCAGACAGTTTATTTGAAAGAACTACCAACAGTAGTTGGGTGGTGGTCTTCAAATCTCTCATTACTACTCATCATTTGATGGTGTATGGAAATGAGGTAAGCAGAATTTCTAGCTAACATGTATAATGGAGTGTTGATTGATTGTTCAGCTTACTGTTCATACTGAAATTTCAGGGATGGCTTCAGCAAACTAACTGAAGGATAGATTAAAAAGTGCTAGTTGCCAAGGTAACAAATAATAATGTGGGCCCTACAAGTTGAGGAAAGATGACAGAAGAAGGTCAAAGCACACAGTTCTTCAGTAATGGAATCAGGAAGCAAAGATTCATTCCTAGAGGTGGTCTCTGTCACCAGCACTGATCTCTGTAGGCCTTGTATGTAGCCTGTATCCTTGTGCTTTTTATTAATATAGTCCAATTAGATTTTGTATGATTTCATATAATTAATTAATTGTAGAAGCACTTTGTGTAGTTCAAGCTGTAATATTGAGGAATAATGGGATTTTGCTGGAAGAGACTGATTGAAGAATGCTTTTATTAACAGAAAGTTGTGTTTGAAATATCTGTTGCCCAAAAGATCAACAATAAATAAGATGCTTAAATTTTTGCAGTTTAAAGTTTGGACAAATTCATCTTACTTTACATGGTAATATCTAGCAATTGAATTTTTAGTACTTTTCTCAACCAAGTATAATTATTTGAAAACTTGTATTTATAAATACATGTTTTTACTCTGTATGTGTTTTTTAGAAAAAGTATCCCACATATTAATGGAAAGTAACTTTAGTCATTAGTATTAGACTTGAGCATGTCATCCACTACTTTCTTTAGTATTTGGGCTTTTCAGTCATGAGATTCTTATTTGACAGATAACAGTGGAACAGAATTAAAGCAAGAATTTAGCCAAGCTATAATAACCACAGCAGACCTGACTGTACATTATGGTGTTCACTTCTAGTCCTTATCCAAAAGTATGTTTTATGGTTATAATCATAATTTAGATAAAATGTTATGTTTAACTTTTTTATATCATACCTTTTCTCCATATTCTTTGTTTTTCTCTTAATGACTGTACAGTTGAACATATATCCATAGTTTATTTGCAGCAGGATGTTGATTGATTTTGTTTATAGTTTTTAAAGTTTTTAATTTATTTCCAGAAGAGTTATCTGGAATAGCACTAAGTCAATAGATACTGTCATTTTTAGTACATATATTACTCTTAACCTTTAAAAATTGTTTTTTTAATTCCTTCTATCGAATATACAGAGGAAATAGGTGTTTGGCTATAGTATCAATGTAATTAAGCATTTTGATAATTTCTACTTTCATTAACAGTATTTTATTTTTGATCATAATTTCATGTTAATGTAGTTTTCATCTTTTATTTTTAATGTGGTTTCTTTTTTTTTTTTTTTTAAGATTTATTTATTTATTCATACAGAACTGGGGTACAGGCCAGAGATGCAGAAGGTGAGAAAATTCACCAGAGACAGAGCAGGGAGCAGAACAGGCAGATCAATGAAGTACACTGCTGAGGGGAGCAGCGGGCGAGACAGGAGAGGTCTGCCACGCCATGTGGTCACCTCCGGGGCATGCAGGAATCGAACTCATGTGGAAGTGGCTTAAGCTTCTTAGTGCTGTGCTTTAACCCGCTGTGCCACCAGGGAGGGCCTTTAATGTGGTTTCTTACTTAAAAAGAAAAGTTCATGAATGAGCTAATACCAGGTTACCTTTTAGTTTGCCTTCTTAACTGGCATTGATTTTTTCATCGTTTTTCTTTTTAAAGAAGCAAAACTTTAATAAAGGCAAAGAAATAGAAAGTTAAATGTTAACCCTTGCAGTTGAATGACAAAAGGAAGAACATAGCATTTTAACATCATTTTTAGGTAAACTCATGCTTAGTTTTCCTTAAGCAACTAGGAATAATCTGATGCTCTAGCTCATTTTTTGTGCTAGTTTGTACAACGCTCAGGTTTTCACATTGGCAAGTTAACTAATCTGTGAGAGAGCATGCGTAAGATTTCACTCTATTGTCATGGGAAGGCCATAGATTCTCAAATTTTCTAATAACTGAGGAAAGAAATTAACTTTCCCTGTAAGGAACTTATGTTACAACTGAAGAGAATGCAGTGGAACCTAAGTAGTCTGTGGAGGCCAGGGATACTCCTAAACATTTTACAGTGCATAGATTTGACAATTTCTAAGAAAATCAGAGCTTAAAATATTGTCTTAGCATGTCAACATCTTTATGAAATGAAATTGTTTTAGGATAAATAATGAAATGGAGTAAAATCCTAATTGATGGTAACTCTCCCCGCACACACGTGTGCGCGTGCGTGCACACACACACACACAGCTCCGAAGAAGAAGAAATTTGAAAGGAGTTTCTTTAACCTAAGAGCTTGTATGTAAAAGGATGTTAAAAGTGTTTTATGGTAGGCAGTTTGAAGAGCATGTTGATAGTATTTTGAGAACTACTTATATATACTGAAGGAACAGTGTCTTCCTGTGTTATATCCTGAGAAGTTGCTTGCACATGGAGACCGGGTACAGAGATGTCAGTGAAACAATAATAGTGATGTTGGCAGAACTCAAATATCCATATACATAATAACAATAGTTAATTGAAATGCTGTACTATCTTTTGAAATGAATGAACTAGATCTTCATATAGTAAGTGGACAATTCTTGGGGAAATGTTTAAAAGTTACTGGAAAGAGTAAACATTTTTGTAAATTTAAAATAGAAACAAAATTGTGCATACTTTATAGATGCTAATACATATGTAGTAAAAGTATTGAAATGGGTGTGGAAGTGATACATGCTATTTCAGCAAATTGATTATTTCTAAAGGAAGGAAAAAGGGTCATGGGGTTGAAGGTATAAGCCTATAATGTTTGAGTCTGTAAGATCTAAAGTGAATATGGTAATGTGTTAAATATGGCTAGTGAGTACAACGATATCTGCAATATTATTCTGGTATGATTATAACTTTTTTACTTTTTTAAAAACTCATAAAAATTTGCATCAGTTAATAGCTGTTTAAAGATGCTTCCTAAGTATGATTAGCTTGGCCCTCCAGCATTCTGCAGTAATATAAAAATTACTGGTTTAAAGTACCCAGTTCCTTTTATTTTGATTTTAATGTCATTGTTATGAGCATTAGGCTTTGATAAGTTCCTATATAATATTAAATAAGATGTATTATATCTGTAATATTGGTAATTAGAAGACAGGGGTATAAAAAATTGAAACTAGATAAGTTTAATAGGATGTGTTAGCCACACCTTATACCCCTAAGTTTTCAATTTGAGTTTGTTAGATGGCAGTGGTTTGATTTAACTTTTATTTGTGTGTGTGTGTTTTTTTTCCCCAGCGTTTTATCCAGTATTTGGCTTCAAGAAACACGTTGTTTAACTTAAGCAATTTTTTGGATAAAAGTGGATTGCAAGGTAAAGACAACTCATTAGAGAAAATCAGAAGTGACCCTTAAATGGCAATTATTGCAGAGCTGAACTCTTTTCTTTTATGCATGTGTTAGTGGAATGTGCATTAACTTCCACATTTTAGTGAAGGCTTTAAGAAATCAAAACTGTCTCAATGTTTAGATTGACTTCACTAGAAATGATGCCCAGATTAGATTAGATTGATACCCAGAACTCTTTGAGAGCAGTTTAAGGTAATGATTTGCATGTACCATTTCTTGATCTGAACTATCTAGATTTGACTTCTTCTCTGTTACTTTCCAGCTATGTGAATTTAAGCAGGTTATTTTCCCTCTCTGTATCTATAAAATCAGGAATACTGATCACACCTATTCTTTTTGGTTGTCATGAGGTTTAATGTAATCATTATATGTCACGTGCCTAGAATAGTGCCTGTCTAACAGAGAATGCTATGCTTCTACTTTCAAAGGTAATTATAGTGTATTACTTAGATGCATTGCCTTATTGATACTCATACCTGTTAATTTGTTTTAATTCAGTAACTTGAGATTGCTATAATCTGGTTGTAAACCTTCCATGCTTTTGTACTGCTGTATTTAGTTTCAGAGCCAGATTATTAGCAAAAGAGAATGTCAGTTTTAGACATACAGACAAACCTCATAAAAGACATACCAAAAGACTTGAGAATAGTCACCGTAAGGCTCAGTTTGAGAAGTATCTTTAGGGAAGGTGATATTTTGTGCTAAACTTTGAAAAATGAAGGCATGAATTGGCTTAAGTAGAGGTACACAGATGAGAAAGAACATGGGATATCTGGTTTATAGAGAAAATGATATTGAATAAAATATATGAATAATATTTTGGAGAATATTAGTTGCAAATAGCCCTCAAGGTGATGTTCAAGGCCTAAATCAGGCATAGAATATTTTAATAAGAGTTTGGGTTTTATAATGCTGTGAGAAACCACCAAAATTTTGGGAGTTGGAGGAGTTGGGGAGACAGAGTATGTTATAAAGCATCATAATTTGATTAGAGTGAATAGTGTTAAAGACATTGAAGTCATTCTGATTATCTGTTAAAGAGTTAATACCTGAATTGTGGTTTTTGTGGGTATAGAATTGAAATTAGTGACTAAATGTGTTTGGGTTAGGGGTTCTTCACTTTAGTTTTGGCAGATGGATGTAGTAATTGGAATGAATTACATACCCTACCTTTCAAGAGATTCTGGAAGGCAAGTAAGTAACCTTATGCAGAGGACCAAGTGTCAAATGATTTTACTTTAACAAGAGATTTATGCTATAAGTTAAGGGGAAAAAGTAAACAGTGGAACCCCTCTTCAAATAAAATCTGAAATAGTAGCCAGTTGTACAACAGCTATAACTGGAATTGTTCTGTTTTTGGTAACATGAAGAAAACTGTATGTTCATCTTTTTAGTTATAGCCATGAAAACAATATGCAAACTGGTACTTTAGAGCAGAGATTGCATATGTCCAAGTGGGCTGTTGGTGTCTTCTTAGCTACTGATTTTCCATTTTCTTCTGATGGAAATTCAGCATGTCAGGGGATAAGATTCTAAGGCTTATGTAGGAAATAGTGTTTAGGATATATATATATATATTTAGAGTTTATAGTTTAAAGAAATTATAAAGACTGAAACATTCATTAAAAGCAATAATTCAGTGGTGATTTGAAAAGTATTTTGATTGCTGATGTATTTTATTGAATAGAGTCTTGGTATATTTTATTAAATACATACTATTGTTTTCCTGGGTTCATATATCTATAAATAGATTTCCAGCTTAGTGAGTTGAGTAGACATTGTGTACATGTAATAGCTACAAGCTGTTCTTGGAGTCACATAATATAGGCAGAATTCAGGGGATGTTTCCACTTTGAAGGATGAGGGTTATTTCTTACAGCAGAGAGGATGAACTAGGGGCCTCCCTCATGGCTCAGGAGCTTAAGTCTCAGCACTACAAAGCTACCAACAGCCACTGCAGCTCTAGTTGGATCCCTGGCCAGGGAACAAACAGCACGGCAGACCTCTTTTGTCTTACCTGCTGCTCCAGTCAGCAGTGTATTCAGTCAATCTGCCTGTTCTGCTCCCCACTCTATATCTGGTAAATCCTCTCACCCCCACCTCCTACCTCTGGCCTACACCCCAGCTCTTGTATGTATAAATAAATTTTTAAAAAATTCAAAAAAAGAAAGAGAAAATGAAACAGAGTAAATAAAAGGTAACAAAAAATCAGAGTAATATGAGCTTCTAATACCTATAACAATACTCTAGTAGCTACCATAGGCAGTATTTTATTTCCTGGTTTGTTCACTGATTTTTTCCAGTGGTACTTAGTAGGCACTTAAGAAATATTTGCTGAACAAAATTGATTGGTTGTGGTGTTAAATCTAGTTACTTTTTTTTGTTTGTTTTTGTATAGGTACTGTCTTTTTAATGTAGCAGAGAACACCAGGTTAAATCAAATTTGTTCGGTGAAGATGAGCCATAAAATAGGATCAACTTTTCAGTGAGAAATAAAAACTGGAGATTTCCTTAACCAGGCGATATCTAAATTACATTTTTTTTTAAAAGTACCATATATTGAATTCTGTCTTCTGAGGTCTGCAAATTTCATGATTGTGATGAAATAAAATCTTTAGATAATCCTTCAGAAAATTTTATGGAAAGTATTCACATAACTTTTTTACAATGTAAATTTGTACAGGGCCAGTTTTTTCAGTGGACTATGCAATTTTGATTTTTTTTTAAATGGAGGTACTGTTTTACATCTTAGTTAGTTTTTTGCAGTATAGGATTTACTTCTTCAGTTGTAACTACTATAATATACTCGTACCACAAAAGCATCCATACTCCACTACCATTCTCCATTGTGCCTCAGATTTAAGGCCAGCTTTTAAAGTTTGGTTTTAAAGTTTTGTCTTTTTTCTGGCCCTTTGTTTGGTTTCTCTGTATTTCACATACGAGTGACCCCTTCTAGTATTTATTCTTCTCCTTCTTGGTTATTTTATAAGCTTAGCTTACTCCCTTACATCTCCATGTTTGCTATATGTAGTAATTTTTTTTATACTTTTGATAGGGCACACATAATTATGGTTATAAATAAATGCAACTAAGTATTTCATAATTATAAACATTACAAAATTGCTTAGTGATTTGAGTAGTGCACCTGTATAGTTCCACTGGATGTTAAATTTTAAACATGAGGCAGGTTATCAAATAGCATAAAAGAACATGTTTTTCATGTCCTGATAAATGAAAGATAGGAAAGTTGAATAGACGTAAACAGAATGATTGTTTTAGTGAATTATTAAGGGGAAAAGTTTTTCAAAGCCACATATGAGATATCTAACATAAAAGTATGAAGTTATTAGAGAATTTAATGAGATACTGTTTGTATCTCATGATGCACTTAGTTTGCATCACTATATTCAGTTGGGCTATCAAGGCATTATGGCCATTGGTTGACATTTAGTTGATTTTCTGAGCAAATTGGAACTTTATATCATTTATGAAGTCTTTCTTTTTTTTACAGGGTATGACATGTCTACGTTTATTAGGCGGTATAGTAGATACCTAAATGAAAAAGCAGTTTCATACAGACAAGTTGCATTTGATTTCACAAAAGTGAAAAGAGGGTAAGTTGAGTATTTCAAAATGTAAGCCATAATAATTTTTCAGATTTTGAATTATGGGTCGTCAGGTTGTTTTAAAAGATGAACTACATTTTTCTTCGAAGAAGGACATCTATATGATTTCTACTTAAAGTTTCCGGGTCAGTAATGACTTAAAAGTATCTGACATTTTGTAATAGTTTGTTCTCTGTTTATTAGAAAAATTAAATGGGAATTTGAATTGTAGATTTAATAACCAACTCACTTCTTTTTTTTTTTCCCCACAGAGCTGATGGAGTTATGAGAACGATGAACACAGAAAAACTACTTAAAACTGTACCAATTATTCAAAATCAAATGGATGCTCTCCTTGATTTTAATGTAAGCTGGCAACACAGATGCTTTAATGATTTAAGATTTTAAAAGTTGTTATTATAATTGGCCAGATTTTATATTCTCAAAAGTTTGCATAGGTTATAATTTTTTCATATTAATGTAATATTTGACTAAAAAATGCTATGATGGTTGTCCCAGATCAATTTTATTTTCTTTTTTATAGTTGTGTTAAGAGTAACAACAATTTCTTTGGTGGAACTTCTTTAGCACTAGAATTAGATGGTATACAGCTAAACAAATTCATGAAATGCTAAAGGGATGAAAAAGTAAAGGTATTGATCTGAAAATCTGCTTTATTTTGATAATGAACTTTAGATTTAAAAAATTTACAACCATAACCTAAAGATAATTGCAGATTTGGTTCCAGACTATAATAAAGCAGCTAGCCCAGTTAAATGAATTGAGATACCTTTTTTGTTTCTCAGAGCATATAAAAGCTTTGTTTACACTAGCGTAATCTAGTAAGTATAAGATGGTATTATGTTTAAAAAAATAAAATAGAACTCAATTTTAAAATACTTTACTGTTAAGAAATGCTAACCATCTGAACCTTGAATGAGTCATACTGTTTTTGCTGGTAGGGGATCTTGTAAAAAAAAAATATATCTATCTGCAAAGTGCATGAAAGTGAATTGCAATAAAATGAGGTATATAAAGATTTTCTTTTTTAGTAGCCAACTTAATATTTCACTTTACCTGCTTTGTAAAACTCAAAAGTACAGTTACTAAGAAATAGGCCCTCCCTAGTGGCGCAGCAAGTTAAAACACAGCATTGCAAGCCAGGCCCAGCTGCTTCAGTGTGAGTTCAATCCTTGGCCCCGGAAGTGATCCCCATGGTACTGTAGACCTCTCCTGCCTCACCCACTGCTCCCCTCAGCAGTGTACTTGGTCAATCTGCCTGTTCTGCTCCCCACTGTGTCTTGGGTGAATCCTCTCACTGCTCCTGAACCTCTGGCCTGTACCCCAAATCTGTATGAATAAATAAACCTTCAAAAAAAAAAAAGTTAAGTTCAGATATACTTGTAATAACCTGTTTGTAGTTACTGCCCAAAAATTCCCAGGAATTTTTTTAATGTCTATTACTTGAACCAGCTGTCGTTTGTAATATGTTAGGTGTTAACTTTGCCAAGTTTTTTGTCTTTGGGGCACTTTTGTCTGAAGACATTTTAAAGATTGTGAGAGAAAGCTTGTGAATGGAACTATGAGAATTACATGCTAAATTTGGTAGCATTTAAGCATCTTGGGTAGGGACCAGGTCTTCTTTTTCTCTGCTGTCCTCATTTGTCACTTTTGTATGGCACATAGTATTCCATAAGCATATAGTAAATGGTTCCTGTAAATACTTCATAGCCTAGATTATTAAACTATTACTTGCTTTTTTTATATGTTGTGTGAGACAAAAATGAGTTTAAATTTTAAAATAGTTGTTTGACAATAAAAAAATTAACAGATGAAAATAGAATGAAACATTCAGTATTCACAATAGAATTATAACACAGCCAAGCTCATTGCTTTTATATATTGTGTGTGGCTGCTTTTATGATGTAACAGAATTGAGTAGTTGTGACAGAGACTGTGGCCTACAATCTAAGCTACTAACATTATTAGCCTTTTAAAAAGAGTTTGCTGACTTCTAGCCTAAATGATAAAAGGAGTTGATGTAGTTACTAAGTTTTATTTTTTTTAGGAGTCCAACCCTGATAATTTCTTGAACTCAATATTTTGTAAAATGCTTTATAAAATAATGTACTTTTTTTCAATGTCTGTATTATACTTCATCTGCAGTTAACCTGATCCTCCAATTGATATTTAGACTTTTCTTTTTTAGCGTATTACTGGGTTTATTAACTGAGTAAATGGAGAAAACAGAAGTAGAATAAATCTCCATATTGTGTGTGTGTGTGTGTATTAGATTATGTCTATCTCTGCATTAGAGCTACATAATTATAAGCCATAAGCCTATCTCTGTAGGCTTAATTCTTTTTTTTTTTTTTTAAAGATTTATTTATTTGTGCATACAGAACTGGGGTACACGCCAGAGGCTCAGGGGCAGTGAAAGGCTTCACCAGAGACAGAGTGGGGAGCAGAACAGGCAGATCAATGAAGTACACTGCTAAGGGGAGCAGCAGGCGGGTTAGGAGAGGTCTGCCACGCCATGTGGTCACCTCCGGGGCAGGCGGGAATCAAACTCATGTGGAAGTGGTTTCAGCTTCTTTGTGCTGTGCTTTAACCCACTGCACCACCAGGGAGGGCCTGTAGGTTTAATTCTTAGGGAAAGAATTGGGTGGGTAAGAGGATACAAACACATATTTTTATATTGGTGATGTATGCTGCAAAAAGATGGAATCAGTCACTTGTCAATAAGTACCTGCTTTTCTTCACCTTAATCAGCCTGAATAATACTGAATAATGGTTGATTTTGATAACCTATTGTTTTAGTGCTTCAAAATGATCTAATTTGATTACATTTTAATTTACCTGATGAATGAAAATAGAACCTCTTTTCACATGTTTTTAGCTATGTACTTTTATTTTGTGAACCATCTTATTTGTATTGTTATTGGATTCAATGTAATAGAAATTAGCCTTGTTAGATCTTCTGCAAATATATGCCAGTTTGTTGCTTACTGTTTACCTTTGTGTTTATGTTTTTCTATAACTGCCAATAGGCTAATATTTATATATTAGATTTTCATATTTCCTACAAATGAACTTAAGTTGGTTGATTTTTTTTGTGACTCATTGCTTGAGATAAAACTAAAAATCGCTACAGTATTCTTGACAAACAGATACTGTTTTTTTGTTTGTTTGTTTGTTTTTTTAACCACATAATAACAACAGCAAATAATGGTTATTTCTATCTTAGGTACTTCTGTACTCTAGGCTATCTTCAATCAGTGTGTCACTTAATTCAGTAACTATATCACGTGGAAATAATATTCATAACTATTTTAAATGTGGGTTTGTTTGTAATACAGTCCCTATGTTTCAGTAGTTCAACTTATTTTTTTTGGCTTTTAATGGTGTTATGGGTTATGTTTTCAGTAATTCTGTACATTGAATTTTGATCTTTTCCTGACCCACGTTGGTACTATTCTTTTGTGATGCTGGCAGTGGCAGTAAGTCTTAGCTGCTTATTAGCCCCTCACCCCATTAGCAGGATAAACAACTGATACTTTTTGGTAGTTTTTTTTGTTGTTGTTGCCAGTGTTTTTAAATATTGTGTTTTGTTGCTTTCCCATCGCAAGTCTACAAAATGCCCGTGAAATTAGTTTGCTGAACTGTAGCTACTGTAAGTGTTCTTAGCAGATTTAAAGTAGCTTAGACTAGGTTATGATATTAAATAGATTAGGTTTACTAAGTGCATTTTGATTTGATGATGTTTTAAAACATCATGTAAGTTGATGAAGATTTGTTTTGAGAAAAAGAAAAACCAATGTGTCATATGTATAGTTAATAAGCTGATTGTAGTAACCATTAAAAAAATACTTTTTGGTTTCAGCATATTTAGTGAATTTCATGATTCAAAGTGAATTCCTACCTAGGAATTGGCTTTATTTTGCAATTAGATAGGAATATTTGAAGTTGGAATGAACTTACTTACTAATTTCAGATAGCCTAGGAATATTGAGTTAGAATAGATGTATTTGTTCATATTTCTCATTTGCGAACTAAATTGAATGTTTAAGGTACTTGTTTGCCTTAAATGTTTCAGGTAATTGTTTGCCTTTGACTTTATTGTGAATCTGAACTCTGGTTTTTATATTAACTCTAACTGATACAGGAAATATCTTTTTCCCAAATGCATCCTAATTATTTTAATTCACTGCATTTTAATTTGATGGAAGTAATTGATACTTGAAACATAAGACTAGCTAATCTTTTCTCTGAAAATTTTCCCCCCAGGTTAATAGCAATGAACTTACAAATGGGGTAATAAATGCTGCCTTCATGCTCCTGTTCAAAGATGCTATTAGACTGTTCGCAGCATACAATGAAGGAATTATTAACCTGTTGGGTAAATATTGCTTTAGCTTAATCTTTTATTTCTTACCTTTTGACTTATGGATAAAGAATAGTTGATGTTTTACTTAAAATTGCCTGAAAATTTAGGAAGATACATTCACTGAGAAATAATTTGAGAAAAGAATTTTTTATCTGATTATATATAAAAATAGAATGAGCTGTATATTTTCAAGATACAGCTTTTTTTCTATCAAATTTATTTAATTTTTCTGTCCCAGAGAAACCTTATTTTCTCACAAATCACTCTAAATAAACTTTATAAGTTGGTGTTTTCTGTTGTGCCTAATTTTTATAGTGATAGTTACTTAAAGTGCTTTATGCATTTTTAAGCATGCAAAAAAGCATGTGTAGTATTCTATTTTATATTCACTTATACATAAGGAATGTGATTAATTTTACCATACACATGAAATATAATTACTTTTTCCTAGAAATGCTAATATTTTTCAGTGGGATTTGAATGAAGTAGATAGGTAACTCTTTGTAAAGGGCATTCTAGTGTTAAGTATCAGACTTGTTTTACTCCAATACTTTTGTTCTCCCTTACCCACTTTTTTATTTTAAGAATTAAGTTTGATTTTCTGTAGGCTACATTAACACAGACTTATACAGAAATACTTTTATTAGTCCATGGAGATAGGGAAATTAAATTGGGGGTTATCTTTTTTTTACAAGTGAAAAATGAAGAGATTTCTTTTCTACAGAGCTTTGGGGAAGCATAGTCTTCCACTGAGATTAGTGCCAAGTAGGCTCATTGCTGCTGTTTATATATTAACCTTCAGTAAACTTTTCAAGTGACATTTGGATATGACAAAAGTGCCATTTTTATTACTATACCCAGAGTATGTGGAAGTAGACATTATTGCTTTGTACTAATAGGTACAATATATACTGTACTTTTCTTGCAAAGGTACAATATGTGTTGATATTGCAAGTATATATTGAGGTAATTGTGAAGGAAGAAATATATGATTAAAATCAACTGGTTTTTTTTCTTCTATTTTTAATAACACCTCTAATTTACTTTAAATATCTAAACTAATTTGATACTGACTTTTTTCTGTAAGATGAGTTTCTTTGAGATAATTGTATGACCTCTCTGGAATTATTAATCTTTTTCCTTTTTGGGTGTTATATTTTAATAGTGAATAAAAGTATTTTACATCTACTTTTAATAGAAAAATATTTTGATATGAAAAAGAACCAGTGCAAAGAAGGCCTTGACATCTATAAGAAGTTCCTGACTAGGATGACAAGAATCTCAGAGTTTCTCAAAGTTGCAGAGGTAAACTGTCTTTCAGTAGTATGTAGCAAGCAAGTTGGTGATTTTAGGCTCTAGTACCACTATGATATTCTGTGAAAGATGGAATAGGATAGAGTAGAATGATGACATCAAAGAAAATAGCTTTTTGTTATTAACCGTATCTTAAATTTACTGATAGTAAATTTACTTTGGATTTAAAGTATCTTTCAAGGAGAAGTCATTGGTTTTCTCTGTTTCTTTAGGGTCAGTCACATGCTACAAGCAAAAAGGTAGTATTTATTCTGTGATGCCAGTAAATCCTTTAAGTTAACTTCTAATTTGTTGATTTATACCTTACATTTACTAGCTATAATTACTGGTCTAAGTTTTAAGCCCTGTTTTCCTCCATGATAATAGATCATCTATCTGCTCATATGTTCTGAGATACTGGTTCCCTGCTCTAAAATACTATTACATGAACCTGTCTTGTAATTTCATTATGCAACTTTAGTTCTTGGAGTAAAGGTACAAGTACATTTGTCAAATGTTTTTGAAGACATATGTATCAGTTATTAACTGTTGACAAGTTTATTCACTAAGATCTTAAGTTTTGTACTGATGCTGGTCTTAAGTTGTGAAAAAAAAGAAGAGTGATTAGAAAATGAAAGCACAGCCACTGGGAGGGAAAAGTTTTTAAATTTGTGTTATAGAATAGATAACAACAGTTTTTATCTTTTTTGCTGGAAATTGACTAGACCTGAACAATAACGACGAAGTGTCTTAATATTACTTTGTGGAGACAGTTATATCCTGTTTAGATACCACTTGACTTTTGTATAACCTATTCAAGAACAGTAGATTTTAAAAAGTATTATCTGTGGTGATTGCTTATTTTATGGAGAAAGACATTCATTATGAGGGTTGTTCCTTAACATTTTGTGCCCAAGGGAACTTTTTCGTGGTCATCTTTTCTCATTCTTACCACAGTAATTTTATCTTTTGACACAGAAGTGATGGATTCTGCAGATAGTGGTGATAGCTTACATAAGTTCTCAAAAGTTGTGGAGAATTGTTTATTTCCAGCTTCACCTTTCCTCTTAAAATTTTTAGAGCCATAAAAGAACATTTAAGCCCTTAAAAATGTTTGAACAATGTCTTGTGAGATTAAATAAATATCCCTGTGAATTTTAAACTTTTAGAGAATCTTCTCAGAAATATTGTTCATAGTACCAGCCATGAATGTTTTCTAAGCTTTATTTATAAAGCATCTTTATTTTAATTTTATTTATTAAATGCAGTGTTCCTTCTTTTTACAGCAAGTTGGAATTGACAGAGGTGACATACCAGATCTTTCGCAGGTAAGAATATTGTTACACTATCAATTCATTGCTATGTATTTCTAGGTGAGGAGGCTACAAGGTAAATGATACATAGTTTTGCTGTTAAGAAATTAGTGTATTTTTTCTTGACAGATGTTAACATTTTTGGTGTATTGCTAACAGTTTTAATATTAAGACCACATAAACTGATCTACTCACTTATATTTGTGAAGCTAGGTACTACTAAACCTTTCCTTTTGTTTAATTCCTTTCATCTCTTCCCCATCATCTATCATCTTTGTCTAAAACAGGAAAAAAATTTTAAGGACTGCACTTACAGAACATATTTTCAAATTTTTCACTTATAATATTGGTACATAGATTTATATATGCAGGATTTATTTTTCCTCCCTTTAGCCTTTTATTTTGACTTTTTGACTCAGGAGTTTTAAATAGGTATAAGCCTCAAACCATGATGTTGATTTAAGAGAGCAGGGTTTTTTTGTTGTTGTTGTTTGTTTTTAATCTAAGTCCTTCCTGTATCTGTAACTAGTCCTGCAATTTGGAGAAGTAACTCGCTATACTTTAGTTTGATCATTTCTAAAATGGGTATTTATCCATTTTAGTAGCAGGGTGTGGTAGGGGGAACAAGTTAAATGAGTTAATATCTAAAAAGCTCTCAGAACATTAAGCTCTCAGTCATGTTAGCTAAGAACATTAAGCTCTCAGTTAGCTATTTATCAGTTTATATAATCAAAAAAAAATTCTAGGAGAGAAACTTTATACCTGTGCTTTTCCTTTGGTTGTATTATGTGCTTTTTTTAAACTGAGTTTTCAGAATGAAGGTACCTGAGGTATATGTATAGTTAACTTTATGAAAGACATTTGATCCTTTTTCAAGGTAGATGTATCTTGTGATTTAAATTGGTTCTTCTTTGGTGCTAGTCTTGTTTTATTTATCATTAACTAATCAAAAACATTGGACATTTTCAGTTACTCAGCAAGTGTTTATTAAGTACTGGTACATATTTGACAATAACTGTCAACTTTTAGGGTAGATTCTAAAATAAGTTAAGCAAAATGTTTTTAGGATCCTTTTACTGTCTTTTTTACAGAATCTCAGTGTTTATATTTTTCATAGTTAATTTTTTGGAACATATTTTCTTAAATAACATTACATTGTAACATAAGTTGGCTTGTTTCATTGAGGACATGTGAATATACTATGTTAAGTTCACATTTCTCAATATCCCTTACTAGGTGATAATTATGTAATAAAAATCATATTGTTCTTAAATAAGGTCATTGTAAATTGGTTCATGAGGAATATACCTCATGAACTATTTATTTCTGCTACTCTGATGTTATATCATATTGGATTTGTTTAGACTAGTGGCCTAATTACACTGAAAGACTTACTATTTACAATTTCAGGCCCCTAGCAGTCTCCTTGATGCTTTGGAACAACATTTGGCTTCCTTGGAAGGGAAGAAAATAAAAGATTCTACAGCTGCAAGCAGGTACAGTATTCTTCATTGGGCAAAGAGCATAAGCTATTTTTCTAAGAGAATAAATAAGTTTGGATTGAGGTTCTAAGTTATTTCAGTTCTCTTTATCTTGACTTAGTCACTTCTAAAATGGGTTTAGTAATAATAGTGTCGTAGATGTGCCGTCAAATATTAAAATGGGTTAATACATGTAAATTTTTGAAATAGTTCCTAATCTTCAGTAAATGTCATTGTTTGGAATTGTGTTCACAGTATCAATATTTTTCTTAAAGATAATAATGTACTGTTGAATTAAAGTTATGTATTATAAGTACAACTTTGATTAACATTCTTAATAGCTCTCTGTAGTGTGTAGTAGTAATTCTGGCACTCAAGCCTAGGATTAAATTTCATCATTTTTCACTAATGTTAGCTAATGGGGTTGATGATTGGACATGCTAGATTTTAATAAATCTATTAGACTTTGAGCTGATTTCTGTGACAAAGATCAGTTAGTACAGCAAATGGAAAATAATACCCATCACATATCAACCTTGTAATGTGATTTTAAGTAGTGATTTGAATGATTTTTTTACATTTTCTTATGAAGATTTCCTTCTTATAGTATGAACATACATATATATATGAACTTTTCTGTATTTTAGACTTTTTATTGTAGCTTTAGAATTTATTTAACAATAAAATTTTATTTGTAAAGGAAATGGTTTTTTATTCCAATTTTGTTGTTTGAATTTTCTAGTAGATTTTAGAAGTAAAAATTACAATGCTCAGTAGTT
The DNA here is from genome assembly GCF_000260355.1 of Condylura cristata. NCBI lineage: Eukaryota > Metazoa > Chordata > Mammalia > Eulipotyphla > Talpidae > Condylura > Condylura cristata. The sequence goes on along the minus strand of NW_004567116.1, from coordinate 48,448,126 downwards.
ATTTAGGATATAGTGAAAAAATATAGCCAAATAATTCAGACATACTAGTTTACCTCATATTTTATAGCATAAAATTTCTTGCAATTTGGGCCCTCCCTGGTGGCGCAGCGGGTTAAAGCACAGCACTGAGAATCTAAAGCTACTTCCGCATGAGTTCTATCCCCGCCTGCCCTG
>NW_004567116.1:48429094-48447771 GCF_000260355.1 Condylura cristata | reverse complement strand
CTGTCTCTGGTGAATCCTCTCACCCTCCGCATCTCTGGCCTGTACCCCAGTTCTGTACAAATAAAAAAAAAATTTCTTGCAATTTTTATCACAATTTCCTCTATCTTCTGAGTTACAGTAACTCATTATAAACTTGAATTTACCTAAAATTTAGTAGTTTACTCACTTCCGTGCTTAGAGCAGAAATTAATAATGTTTAGTGTATGCTAAAAGGAAAGTGAATAAAAGTCCCTGAGGAGTAATTTTACAGCTTAACATTATTTACATTGTGCTTATTTTGCATAGAATGAACATTTGGGTGTTTAACTTGGGAGCATACAGTAGGAATCGATTTTTATATAGTAGGAAGGAAGTGACTTGTTTGACTCTGCCAATAAGAGATGATGCATTGTCATGTATGATTTGTTTGGAAAGGAAATGCTAGTTTTACAAAAGGTGGCAGAAAACAGAGAAGTGTCCATGGAAAGGTGACAGAAAGGAAATTGACCTTCTTTGAAGAAACCTGTGGTTCTGTCAGAACATTTTTTGGAGTTTACTACAGGGGAACACCTAGGCACAAATTTGTTAAAGCTATTCATGTTTTAGTGTTCTTATGGTAGCCCTGACAAATCCCAGCCTGTGAATAAGCAGATCCATTTCCTCTGAGAAGCATTGGTCCTGTTTCTTGGGACTTGTAAGAGTCATGTCTGTTCCTCCTCTTTACTGAGTACCTTTCCAGAGTATTAACACTTTTTCAAATATAAAGTATTGTGTGTGTAAATCAGCTAATTGCATAAATCCTCTGGATCACTGAGTGATGTATTTCATGTGAAGTACTAGTTTTGACTCTTAATGCCTGTTCCATGATAAGGTTGACAGACCATTTTATAAGTTGGTTGAAATATGAAATGTTTTTCAGAGAGCCAAATTAAATCTGTCAAATTATTCTAGGGCAACAACACTCTCCAATGCAGTTTCTTCCCTGGCAAGCACTGGCCTCTCTCTAACCAAAGTGGATGAAAGGGAAAAGCAGGCAGCATTAGAGGAAGAACAAGCTCGTTTAAAAGCTTTAAAGGTGGGTGTGTGCATTCCCTCAACTTGGAAAAACAATCACAGATGTTCATAAAGAAAATGGAACCTCTAAATAGATTATCTGTATTTAATGTATAGTTATTCATGTGAATTGAATCTCAGTAGTTCTCATTTTTATCCTACTTTTGATATTGATAAAACAGAATACCTTGCTACTCCAAGAGCAAAATTGGAAAATACTTTTTTCAGATGCTGTATAAACTGGTTTCTTTATGTCTTATGGTCATTCCCTTTCTCAACAGGAGCAGCGTCTAAAAGAACTTGCAAAGAAACCTCATACCTCTTTAACAACTGCAGCCTCTCCTGTATCCACCTCAGTAGGAGGTATAATGACTGCACCAGCCATTGATATATTTTCTACACCTAGTTCTTCTAACAGGTAGGTGGAAAGATTGAAGATTATTTGAATTATTATTTGAATGCATAAGTTTATAAACTATGTATTTCAGATTTAGGTTAATTCAATTTATTAATCATGAATTTAACAAAGATGATAAGTCATAGTTTTATAAAGTGATAGATTTATATTTTGCATATCTAGAAAATAGAAAATGATTAAATTATAAATTTATACTATTGGAATGTTTGTACAAATGTTTCATTGTATAAAAGTTAATTATAACTAAACATTTATGAAGTATTCAATGGTTCAAATCCCTTTTAATTTATGTGTGTTTGTAAACATAATATATATTTCAAAATGTTCTGTCATTGGGTATTAAATGTCTTTAATGTCTGCTCCTTGGTGTTAGCTCAGTAATCTGCAAAACAGTAAGACTTAAATTGCCATATTTCTGTGTGATTGAAGCCTGCCAGACCAACTCCAGTGAACTTGTTGCCTAATTTAAACTTCTTAACAATGGAAATTTAATATTACCAGACAAGAAGAATAATGGGCTTTTTCTAATCTATCCTATCTTTTATTTATGGTGTTTCAAAGTAGAAGTTTGAGAGTCAAATCTGGTTGAATCTTGACATTTTTCTCTTAATTTGTTTATTTGAACCTTAGTTTCAAATGATAAAAGGAATTATGTGGTATAGGTTAGTGGTTCTGAATCTTTAGCAAGTATTAGAGTCACTTGAAGGACTTATTTAACCTACAGATTTCTGATCATTACCCCTAGTTTCTGAATCAGTATTTATGGGGTGAGTTCCAATAACTTTCTAACAGGCTCCTCCTCTCTGACTTAGTTAAAATAATTAGCACAGTGGTTAGCATATAGTAATCCATAGAAAATGATGATTCCTTTGATTTTTGTTACCATTTATTGTACCTCATCTTTGAAAGATATTCTCTAAGTTTGACTCCTGTCATACAAACTCAGTGTAACTTAACTATAACTCTGTTGCTGCCTGTTCTTTGAAGTCTTAATGGGCAGATGGACAGAGTTTTTGTTGGATTTACTTTTGTGTTTTTTTTAGCCTTATTACTTTTTTGGTTTGTTCTCTTTTTTAAAAATTAATACTAATTTATGCATATGGAACTGGGGTACAAGCCACGAGGTGGGTGTGTGTGGGGGGTTGGGGGTCGTAAAAGGATTCACCAGAGACAGAGTGGTGAGCAGAACAGGAAGATTGATGAGGTACACTGCTGAGGGGAGCAGTGGGCAACATAGGAGAGGTCTTCTACGCCATGTGGGTTACCTTGCCAGGAATTTGTGCTGAAATATGTGGAGGCTAGCTTTTCAGTGCTGCGCTTTTAACCTTTTGCGCCACCAATGAGGGCCCTGTATGTTGTCTTCTTTAACCACAGTAAAATAACATGAACCTGTTAAGTTTCAAACTCTTCATTTGGTGATACTGGAAAGAAGTCTGTCTCAGGGAAGTTAGATAAAGGGAAAGAATAGTGACTGTTTTGAGCACGTAGCAACTAGATAAATGATTTGACCTTTTCCCTTAATAGTAGTAATAAAAGACAGATAACTATGTTCTTTTACAGAATGCTTGCTGTATATTTTGCACTGAATTTATTTGTATTTTTATTTATAGAGCTTTTTTTAACATCTAAAAGATGTCTTTGAAATTTGTTTTTGACTACATGAAAGCTAAAGATTATGCTTTACATAATGCCTCAATTTATAGTTAACTCTGGGACCTTTTTTATAAGTTTTTATCCTTTATCCTATAAAAAGTCTTGTCTAAGAAATATGTCCTATAAGTAATGTCACATAACTGGTGTTATATAATTGAGTATGGCTTATTATGAATTTATATAATCTCTGTTTTGAATTTTTTCTCGTTATTTATTGAGATGTTTTGGATAGTAAGCAGTAAATGTGAAATTAATAGGTAGGGTTTTGACTGCAATGTAATGTTCTTTGTAGGTTAAAAGATGACAGATTTTCTTTAAAAAATTAAACTTGCCATGAAGTTTCATGTTTTGCAATCATATTTAGGATAGTCCCTTAAGGAGCTGAGTATTTTCCTGGGGAAATTCTTCCTGAGTTGTTATTTGAATCCTATGTAAACTGAAGGTAGGGTACTTGAATATTTTTACAGACCTCAGAAGATACACTGTTGTGCGAGATGAATGGGGTTGTTAACCTCGCTGAAATTGTTCTTCCTTTGAGGCCTACATTTTTTGGCACTTTTTTTCACTGGTGTTTGTAATGTTTTTATGTACTGAAGCAGAGTGGCTAGTAGCTGTTGGCCGACTAAATAAAATACCTTTTCAAAATATCTTCCTAGCACATCAAAGCTACCAAATGATCTCCTTGATTTGCAACAGCCAAGTTTTCACCCATCTGTACATCCTATGTCAAGTGTCTCTCAGGTAGCAAGTACGTGGGGAGGTAAGCATTAGTGAATTCTACTTTTTATGTTGTCTTGGCATCTTTTCGACTTCTGTGATGTTTTACTTATTTGTGTAGTTTTTGCCCACATTTGTACATGAAAACTTGAAAAAAAAAATGACAGTAAAAGTAATTTTCCCCTTGATATTTTCATTTGATTATAAACTTAATTTTGGTACATTTGAGGTATAAAATGAGGTGTAATGAAGATAAAGAATCAAATATATGTTTTAAGTGTGAAATTATACTTTCAGGTTGAATTGCTGTTTTGTAGTTAGAAAATGCATGAGTTATTTTTGGTACAGAGGAAAAGTTTGTGGGGGGGAGTATAATATATATAAATATATATAAGTATAAATATATTGCAAATTTCTAATAAGACTTAAGTGGTTTTTTTAAGACAACTATTCTGCTTGGAATGGCAAGCTTTATGCTAGTTATATTTAATATAAGTGTTGATTTAATTCAGGCCTATAAGATTTTAATGTTCAGAAAATTGCCCCTTAATCTAACAGTCTTAACAGGAATGTTTGCAACATTAAGTAGTTTTAGTATGAACATGACCTGGTATTTGGAAGGAATGAACCTAGTCCATTTGTACTTTCCATTCATTTCCTTTGGTTGATTTTGGAGCTTCTGTTTGAATATAAGCATGATCTTATAAGCACTGAAATTGTTCAGACTAGGAAGGAGATACTCTGTATATTTGTAGTGGTGTGCATGTATAATCTGAATTTATCAGCCTACCTCATAGCAGAATAATTTAATTGTTCTAGTGAGTTTTTATAGTAAACAAATTAGGCTTTTTTCATCTTTAAAAATTCAAGAACTTTATTATCTGTTATAGTTAGTTATAAGTCAGTCTATGTTTTGTGTACTAAAGTGCAATCTCAATGAAGTCAGGAGTTATTTAGTATTTTGATCATTGATATGTCCTTGAGTCCTAGGATGCTTTTTGAGAGATAATACTTTATGTTTGCAGAGGTGTTTTGTATATGTTTATGAAATAGTAGACATTTTAATTTTTTTGACAGATTATTTCTGATTCAAGAGAGGACAGAGAAGAGAAATAGTGAAACATGGAAACTAGAATTTTAGTCTAATTTTGTGGGTTTTAACTTGATTTTATAACCTAATTGACTTTCAAGGCTAGTTAAATTTAAATCGTAAAATTTTGGAATAAATTCTAAAACTAAAAGCTAGTTTAAAATCAATAATTTTTAAAAAGGTTTTATGAGAATTATTTTTCTGAATGAACTATAGTGAACAGATTAAGGTTAAGAAAGGAGTTTCATTAGATCCTAATGATAGAAATCCTGATTTAAAAATGTTTAATCTGCCCAAATTCCCATGCTTATTTTCTCCTTTCTGTGAATTGCCTTAGAAAAGATGAGTAGAATTAAGATTACTATTAAGCAGTTTTAACTTGCTTCTCTTTTTAAGAGGCAAAAATTTTTAGGTTTAATAAGAATGTAACATTTCAAAGAAACTGAACTGTGAAATTGTTTGAACACCTTGTTCAATTCTAATAGTGACAAATTAAAGGTTTCTGCTTGGAATTGTTGATGTTATATGTGAAAACAGATAGACTACTATTATGAGAATAATTTTAAGTACTTTCAGCATTTAAGAATTAACCTATCACCCGTTAAAAGAGAAAGTATTCTATAGCAGTCTTAAGTGTGAATACAATATGTAGCAATATATTTAGCAAACTTTATTTTTCCAATTTAGGTTATTTTACTTTCTTTACTATTTCCATTGAAATTTCCCTTATTAATGTTATTGCTGTTATTGATACTGTAAAAAGTGTTAAAATAGAATTCAAGTACAGACAATAGCAATTCATTATTTTTTGTATTAATAAGCTTATTAGTATATAAATGGAAAGGATGATTATCTTTACCAGGAATCTCTCTATTTAAGAATTAAATTTTGTTTTGTTTTGACTTTTCATTTGAAGATACTAGGTATTCAAGTTTGGTGATAATTTCAGTTGACTTCTTTGTCACTAATAACTGAGGAGAATTTTAGTACTTCCTAATTCAGTGTTACTCATGTCCATGTTATTCAAGTTTTTGACTTTATTTTTAAGGTTAGATTAAGACAAATCAATAAAACTTATGTAGCAAAAGCTTTGATTATAAGTCACTCTTAAAGATTTTTTAAAATTAGCCATTTACCTGAATATTGAAAACATACAACATTTAATGATATTGCCTTTAAACAGTACCTTTTAAATGAAGGTGTGTTTTTTTTGTTATTCTAAAGCCTTGATTTCTGCATTTCTTGTTTTTATCATCTTAAAATATAAGAGAGACTTAAATAAGAAATGAGGTGTCAATAAACAGCAGTCATAGATTAGTCATATAGACTTAGGGGGTGTAAACCTTGCATGTTAATGTGAAAGTCCTTTAAGATTCCACCAAAAAACGAACATGACCAAGAAAGAGAACACAAGCTCACCTGTTAATCCCATTGCATTTTTAATGAGTCTTTCATTTTTCAAGAAAGTCTTGAGTCTATAAACACTTATTGAGTACTAATATATAAGAAAAATTTTAAATGTTTTCATTATTTTGAAATTGTGAGTTACAACATGTAATAATAAACATTATCCAACTTAGTATGCTGTTGTAATATTTCAAGCAAGATTTCAATATTTAATTCAGTCAAAAAATTATCCATTTGAAGTTTAATTTGCATGTTTTCTCAGCTAACAAGAAACAAACCACTATGAAAATAATTTTCCTTGTGTAAATAGAGAAGCAGGTATTTAGGTTCTTTAAGATATAATATGGTTGTAATGCTGTTTTCTAATTCTTATTATATCCTTTGCATTATATTTCTCTAATGCTAATCAACAAATTTTCAAATGAGTAATGATAAAAGTATAAAAGACTGATTTATTATTATCTATATTATAGTATCCACTAGTAGACTGACATCACTTAGATTACCCTATAGTGTTTTCTTAAATAAAGTGCTGGTTTTTGTTGTTGTCTAACCTCAATACCAATGCGTTTGTATACATCCCTGCACATTCTTCTTAAGATGTTTTATATAAAAAGACATAATCAATACTCAGTTTTTAGATGGAAACAACAATGATGAATAGACCAGTAGATAACTGCTAATCTTTTTCTGAACATATCTTTTCTTACAAACCAATTGATCTGTTATAGAAATGTATGTCCTTTTCCCCCCTTTTTTGATATAACTTCCTTCGTGGTTCATTTGAATGGAAAACTAGACAGATGTTTTTTGTTCCTTGCTTGTCCATGAAAGTACAAGTATTTTGAAAACCCCATGCCACTATCAAATATTTAAAAATAAAACTTAAACTGAATGGACTGACAAGAAATGCTATTTCTTTCTTATACAAGGAGTTAATGGCAGGAGTTATTATTAATACTTTCATTGTAGTCCAAAAAACCAACTTCTGATATCTATTTTTTATTTCTGAATTACTTTTTCTGATTCCTTTTCCTTGTTGTTCCTTTCATTGAAGAGTAGAGAAATAGGAAAGATGATTATTTGAGTTTGATTTGCACCTCAATGAATTTTGGTGTGTTTGTAGGTCTTTATTTTTTAGTGTGAATTGATGTTCTGTAATTTTCTAGAATGTATTTTTACACAAAAATCAGTTTTTAAAGATTTACTACATTTAAGCCAGTGACCTCAGTATTTTCTGCCTTAAAACTGTAGTTGGATTTATTAATTATCTTGAATTTAGTGACTTAGTGTGCTTATATTGTGATAAATGAGCTGGTCTTTAGGCCATGGCTGCCTTTATAATTCTTTGAGTAAAAAACAGAGAAGTTACTTCAGTATTCTTCAGGAATGGTCACAAACTAGACAAGAACAGGCTTCTAGTTGGAAGCACAGGTATATCTTCTTATTTTTAATTGTTATAGAAGAAAGCATTAAGACACTTAGTGTTCTGCTCCTTAATTTTTTCCTAGCCATTTACTTAAGGTAGGGTAAATGACTTTCAGTCACTAGAATGTGGTAGAGGTATAGTAAATACATGGCTCTAAAATGACTTTAGATGTACAATTTGATAATAGCATATATCTGCTACCATTAACAAATTATTTAAAGTCTAAGTGACTTGGCTTTAAAGCTTAGCTCAGTCATCAGATCTGTTTCAAAGGTACTAAATGACCTATCTTTCTTTTTTGTTCTTACTTTTCTTACATCCTTTCGCTATCCCATATATGTTATCTGCACATGTAGAGACAGCTTTTTACTCAAATACTTTGAGTTTTGACAATTTACTTATTATTACACATACATCAATTGTATCTATACATTTTGTAAATAGAGTTATGCTGCCAAAGCCAGTACCGTTCTACTTGCTGTGCAGAGCATGGTTCAGGGTCATTAACTCTCACAGAAATATTTTGGTTATTCTTTTTTTCAGCTACCTAACTGTTGGCTTCTTGATATCAGAGAGTAGATCTATGCTTAGTATACTGCTTTTATTAATGAACACACATATTTTTTTTTTCTGAGGATTCATTTTAAAATATGTTAAATGCAATTCTTCCATCTTGGTGGCTAGGTATTTTTACATTAAAGATTAATAATAATATAGCTACTACTTTTCACTTTGCACTTTTGACTAATTACTATACTAATTAATTTACTTCCTTTCTTCATTTTGCTGTAATGCACTTCGACTGCACAGATCCTTTCTCTGCTACTGTAGATGCTGTTGATGATGCCATTCCAAGCTTAAATCCTTTCCTCACAAAAAGTAGTGGTGATGTTCACCTTCCCATTTCTTCAGATGTATCCACTTTTACTACTAGGACACCTACTCATGAAATGTTTGTTGGTAAAGTACCATTTAACCTTTCTTTCCAATTAATGTTTATACTGCCTAAATATTTTTGTGTCCATTATTTTTAAAGCACTGCACTAATTACTTTGGATTTGAACATCAAATTTGACAATAGACAAAATAGCAATAATATAGTAAGGCTTTTAAATTGATGCTAGTAGTCCTAATTTTATTTAATGCCAAGTTTTTAGGAAAGAATATTTCCTTTGAAATCGAATTTTTTTAGTGTTCTGTTTTTATCATGTTAACGGTGCAAGTACGCAAGCTGTTTAAAATCACATACTACGTCCTGTTTATTTGTTTGGACAATTGATCCAAGAGTAGCAACTCTTCAGGTTATGTGTTTATATGTGCTTAAAGTTTTCTCTTTGCTTGGGAGAAAGGGTAGTTATCACTCTTAAAGGTAACTTCATCTTTTTCCTTTACTGTGGTAGTACAACTTCAAATTATCACAAATCAATATATATTGTTCCATTCTTCACTATTCCATTTCATTGTTAGCTTAGAGGTAAATGAAGAGTAGGAAATGAAGAACACCTGGATTAAAATACCTTTAATTTTGTATTAAAAATTCATTAAAAAACTCAAAATTTGACATTAGATTTATACAAGAGTAACTTTTTAAGTATATACTAAATTGAAAAAATTGTGGATCCTGCTAAAAATATATAAGCTCTTCCAACCCCCCACCCCTAACATATATGATTTAACTGCTTTTATTCGAAGCACAGTGGTAAAAATTTAAATCTTTTATTAAAATGATACAATTTTGATTAATCAAAAATCTCATTTATGTACACTATATAGATCACTTGTCATATTCTCTTAAGAGGAAGGAAGGTTGGTGGCTAGAAAGCAATATTTGGAGATTGAGAAAGTTCAAAGTCAGGTTCTCTAGTTACATGTAACTAGTTTAGCAGCTCCAGAGTATAATAATTGATTGCAGTAATCCCTACATGACCTTATAATGCATTAAAAACTCTATAAAATGGGATTGAAATTAAATCTCGTATTTGGTTACTTTTTAGAATACTTGTCAAACGGAGTGTCTTACTTGCTAGGTAATGAAGGGTCAATGGAGGTATCCTTGAGTGTGTGGTTTTGAGTTTTGTTTTTATTTATATATGTGTGTGTGCATATATATATGCATATATATATATGTATATGCTTATGCTTTATAATTACTGAATTCAAACTATTATGTGTTTAGTAAATATGGTTGCTTGTTTCTTTTTAAGACCATTGCCTTAATTTAGGAATAGGAAACAGATATCTTTGGTACTGTATATTTCCATCTTGAACATATCAGAGTAATGCACAGTCTTTAGGTTATTACATCTGTTTTCACTGAAGAGAGACAGAACAGAAGGCAGTGACCATACTTTCAAAAATTGTAGCTATTTGCATATAAAAATAAGTACAGTAGAAATAGTTAAAAGCCATTGTGAGAGGGTTACTTTTTGGCTTAAAGGAATGTGTACAATGAGAAGAAAATACTAGAAATGTCATTTTCCTAATGTTTTGTAAGTTTAGACGTTTGGGCTGGGACAAAGGAAGTAAAAACAGATCAGTAAAGTTCAAGGGCATACTTCAAGTGAGTAGCAAAGACCACCACATAGTGTTTGGTGCAGGTTTCTACTCTTTTTTTGGTATAAGAGTATTATTTCCATTTTATGCATGAATCAGCTGGTTGCTAGAAAAGTTAAATGCACCATGCTTGGGATTAAAACCCAAAGTATAAAACCTATTGCTGTTATACAGTGATTTTTCCCTTATGAAAATCCAGATTTTTAATTTTGAACCATTGTGTACTCTTTCTGAGGGCATATTACAAATTATGGAATAAAGTATGCTTTTATTAACGATTTGGGATTAGTGTAGAGCAAGGATCCAACACATTTTTTCTTAAAGATTGTTTTAGCTTGTGAATCACATGATCTCTGTTGCATCTATTCAACTTTGACATTATAAAGACACCTATGACAATACATAAACACATGAGCATGACTTTGTTTCAGTAAAATTTTATTTACAACAACATGCAGCTGTTTGTTGATCCCTACCCAAAAGAGACTTTTAAGTAAGTTTTTCAAATAAGTCCCTGAGAAGTAGGGTTGTGTAATAAAAATTCCAACAGTATCTGACTCAATAGGAAAAGCATGAAAAAACCATCCAAGTTATGTCATTCCTAGAGCTACATTATCTGATTAGTCACTAACCTCATATCATTTAAAGTATTGATTAAAATAAAATGTCAAAAAAAATGTACTTCCTTAATTGTGTTAACTACATTTCCATTGCTCAGTGGCACATATGACTAGCAGTTGACATATTGGACAAGGGAGATTTCTGTAAGGTTGTAATTAGAAAGTTCTGTGCAGTATTCCTGTAGAACAGTGGTCAACAAACTTCATGGAGAGTGCCAGATAAGTATTTTAGGCTTTATAGGATACCTAAAATCATTGCTTTTCTTTCTTACATTTTTAAAAAACTTTTTAAAATGTAGAAATTGTTTTTGACTTAATGACTATGTAGAAAAAAATAACAGATTGTAGTTTGCTAACTCCTCTTATTTAAAATGAAGAATGATCCAGAAAAAGTAGCTGCCTATATAACTCTTTAGCCCTTGCAGAGGAGGACCTGTTAACTGTGTTCAGAGTACTAATATTGTGCCCTTATTAAAGCTCTAAGAACGCTGAATTGGACTCTCTCTCCACCCTCCACCACACCCCCAGAGAACACAAGGGGTTAAGTCTCAGCACTATGAAACTTAGTTATCTGTAGCACAAGTTTGATCCCCATCCAGGGAGTTACTAACCCATATGGTGCAGCAGACCTCCCCTCTCTCCTCTTGTTTCCTGCTGCTCCTCTCAGCAGGGTGTTCAGTAGATCCATCTGTTCTGCTCCCCACTCTGTCTCCACTGAATCCTCTCATCTCTCCCCTACCCCCCAAATAACCTTATGTCTGGTCTACACTCAAGCTCTTGTATGCGTAAATAAATAAAAATTTAAATTAATAAAAGAACACTGAATTGTAAGTCTCAGTTAACCTAGCTATGCCATGTGAATGGGACCTTGACTAGGCCTTCTTCCTCATCTGTAAAAGAAGACATAGGAGACAGGTTAGTATTGGCTTCATATTTCTTTATTTCAACAGATGCAGTTTTAGTTATGTTTTAAAATGTTGTGAACATAGGTAATAAGTATATTTAAACACTTATAATGGAGTATTACTAATACTCATAAAGGAGGAATATTGCTTTTTTCTATTTTAGTAAAGTGTAATTTGAAGAATGCTAAGTTCTTGGACTTCCCTGGTTTTATTTTTAATTACTCCATTTCACTCTTTAACTGTTCTTCCTTATCTGTTTTTCTTTTTTCTGTCCTTTCCCCTCTGCTCATATGCCTTGTCAAATTTTTTTTTGGCACTCAAGCTTACCCTAGTACTACCTTTTTGTGCCATGAGCCTTCCACTGTAGCTGGTTTATTTGGAGGTAGGTAAAGGTATCTCTAAAACTTACTGATTTATTTATCCAGGAGGGATTTCCTTTGTTGTCATTTTCCTTAGAATGGGTTTTTGAAAATTGGGGAAGAAAAAAATACTTAGCTTTTGAGGAACAAATTTGCCAGATTTTGTTTGCCTTTATTAATAAACTACATGGTTACTTTGTGAATGGATACCTGTCACCTTCCTATTTCAGTCTGTACTCAAAACTAAAATTTTTGGCAGATTATACGATTACCAGTTTATATAAAGATCTTTGTGGAGATGTTAGTGGTAAACAGTGGAACATTTTTACTTCAGCAGGTGTGGTATTTCTTTTGGAAAGAAGTCTACTTTTCTAGCACCATGGAAAGGCTATAGTGGGAAGTAGTGTTCAGGGACGCATAGGCAATTTGATCCTCTTGTATTTCTTTCCAAATATATTCTAACCCAAAATCTAGCAGATTTCTGTTGATTATCTTAGTTGCCATTGTAAGTGGGCTTGATGATGATAATAAAAAATTGAGGTTCTTTACTGCCAGTAAGAATTAGACATAAAAATGGAGTTTATGAGAGCATGTGATGAAAAGGATGTTTGGAATACAGTGAACTTGGGTTTTAATTCCAGTTCTTAGTTCCTTTATGGTGATTGTTAAGCAAGTATGTGACCTTTATAAGCTTATGAAGATTGGTATAATGATAATCTTGCAGGGTTGCATGAGTTTACACATCTGACTATAACATTTAGCACTATTCCTGGCACACAAAATCTTTAAAGACTGTGCAGATCACTTCATACTTGAAGGGCATATCTTACCTAAATTATAATTTAATCACCAGACTCAATCATGAACACTGGTTATTTTTGTATTAATTTTCAATTTTATTATTTTGGCCTAAAATTTTCTTTAGTCTCTTCATTCTGTAAAATGAGGATGATAAAAGCTATTTTATAGAATTATTGTGAGCTATAAATACTGTTTATAAAGTCCTTATATGGTGTTGACAATAAATTATAGCAGAACTTTCATAAAATATATGAGAATTCAGTAGGAAACAACTTGTCAAACACCTATCAAAAATATCAACAACCCAGCTAGTTTTTCTTAAAGTTTTTTGGAATTACTGTTCATTCCCAAATCTGTTCATCTTCGTATTTGTTCTTTAGAGCAGTGGCTTATTAATCAGTGACCTGGTACTGGTGAGTGAATTTCTTTGATGAAATGAAAAAAATAGGTAGAATAATGTAGTGATTGTTTCTAAAATTAATCTTAATTTGAAGAGTCTGCTCATCTAGTCCTACCTAACCTTTTATATTCTTTTATACTCTTTAATCTGTACTTCACAGATTTAGGACCCTGAGGTCCGTCCTGGAGATGCGACCTCTTTTTTTGAAAGTAGTAATGTTTTTTGTTTTACTATAAAGGGAGGAATATCTTTGATATCAACCAAATTTTAGAAGGTTGAGGTAAAATAAAAATTTGCTGTATTGTCCTATTTGTAAATTATTGTCCCATGCATTTTCTAAAGTTTAGTAAAATTATAGCCAAGATACTGCTTCCAGAATGATTTGAAAAATATTGTTTATTCTTAATGCTGTTAGGATGGCATGGACACATAATTAAACTTACAACTTTTCTTCTTTTATGAGTAAATATATTGTTTCTTTTTGTAAGGATTTATAAGAAACAATAAGCCCATGGTATAATTCTTAAACTGTTTGGTACACTTTAAAATGCTGTTAATTGCTTAGTCTGTAGAAATCTAGGAACCTATTAATTAGTGATGCTACTTATATACTGAGTTATTTTGTATTTGTTAGTATGTTCTCAAAGTATGAGCAGTAAGTTAAGTCTTTGAGTTAGAAATTTTGAGGAGGTTAATATTAAACCAAGTCAAACTTGTACATTTTTAAAAGTGTGTGCCCTATGAAAAATTTATGCTGTGTTGTTAAATGTTTCTTCTACACTTATTTGTAATATCTTGTACAAGTTACTGTTAATAGTAAATTGTTGATTCTGTGTTCTATCTTTGAGGACCTTCCTGGATTGCTCACCGAATCTGGTCTTTCTTTTTATATATTTTTTGATTAGTCTTTATAGTACAGGTTGTACTTTATTTCCTAGTGGTATGTATTAGACATAGGAGAGAGTCTAGCAGAAAGAGAAAGCATTTTAGCAGAAAGTTGAGAGTGCCTAAATTTAGGACTCAGTTTTAAACTCTTCATAATGATACAATTTTTAATCTTAAAATAATCAGATTTTTTTAAGCAGTATTACTTTATAGGCTTGAGTGATGAATGAGAATTTAGAAGCCACTTATATCCAAGAGGCTTTTGTGATCCAAGCTAGACTGTTCTCTACTTGGATATATACTCAGTGATTGGAATTTCTATCATGTGACAGCCTTGATCTTTTTAGATAAATTGGTTCTTTTCAGGCCCTAGAAATTCAGAACCAGATCTCACAAATGCACAACTTTACATAGTTGAAAGTTTTATATATATATTTACCTCAGCATAGGCTGGTTTTAGAATACTTGGAGACTATAAGTAATTATTAATGTCATCATAATAGTAAAACAGTGAAGTATTTCCTATTTATATTCTGATATTTCGACCTAAACTGAGTTAAAATACTTATCAAGGCCACAGACGGAGGCTTCCTGATCATTTGGCTCACATAGAGGGAACCTGGGACATCAGAAGGCTACAAAGATCAACAGACACCTTCCAGAGACAAGGACTCGAGTTACCAGAAGAAGCTGAACACCACAAGAGACCCCTGAGCGTCATTGGCAGAGATGGCAGACATAATTCCACACAGTAGAGGCTGGAAAAATAGATATTGAAACAAAACAAGGCGCAGAACACCCTCCACAACTGAAGTGTCTGGAAGTCCCTCTACCATCCCAGAACATCCAGAAAGAATGCCAGTCAATAATAGCAACACCATGTCTTAACGAATAGAAAGTATTAGAAAATACACAACAGGAAAAGAAGACAAATATTCAGGCAAGTCCACAGGGGGAAAATTCACCACAAAAAAGATCAGTCAGCAGAAACCACCAAAGAAATAGAATTCAGAATCATGATAAACTAACAAAAAGAAGATGGATGAGAAGGAAAAAAATTAAATGAAGCAAACCATCAGGGAATTGAAGAATACAAACCAGAAGTGAAAAAGAAAAAAAAGATGAGAGATAAACACTCAATGAACTGAAGAGAAAAAATGAGACATTATAAAAAGAAATAGAAGAAATGCAAGAGATGAAAAAACCATTAGAGATAAAGAATGCTGGGAAAAGTAATGAAAACAGGATAGATGAAATGGAAGAACAAATCAGCTCCTTTGAAAATGCAGAAATAAAGAGAATTAAAACAAAGAGAAATAAAAAGGAAAAGGAATGAAGAAACACTTCAAGACCTATCTGACACCACTAGGAAAGGAAATATCAAAGTTACAGGTATCCTAGAAGGTGAAGAGAAAGGCCAAGGAATAGAGAGAACTTCCCTAATATGAAGAAGGAGATGAAAGTAGATGTCCAAGAAGCAAAAAGAACGCCAAACTACCATGACAGGAGAAATACAGCAAGACACATCATAGTAAGACTACCAAGAATACAAGACAAGGAAAGGATAATGAGAATGACGAGAAAAGAAACAAATAACTTATCAAGGGAAACCGATTAGGCTGACATCAGACTTCTCCAAAGAGACACTATGGGCAAGAAGAGATTGAGGGATATTTTGAACAAACTCCAAAGCATTAAATGCCAACCAAGAATTCTCTATCCTGCGAAGCTCTCCTTCCTCTATGAAAAAAGAATAAGGACATTTTCAGACAAACAGCAACTTCTCAATTTTGTCATGACTAAACCCCCACTCGTTAAAATACTGCAAGAAGCCCTCAAACCAAATCCAACAGAAGAATGGACAAGAACAGTTCAAAACAAGAAATAAAAATACAAAAAGGACCAAAATGGCAAATGTAGGTGCCAGTATATCAGTATTATCTCTAAATGTAAATGGCTTAAACTCATCAATAATAAAAAGACACAAGAGTTGCAGGATGGATTAAAAAACAGAACCCAACGTTCTGCTGTCTGCAGGAAACACAATCTAACTGCAAAAGATAAAAACACATTGAAAATAAAAGGATGGAAAACAATTCTACAAGCAAATGGACCAAAAAAGAAGGCAGGAATAGCTATTTTTAGATCAAATAGACTTGAAACTAAAAAAAGGTTAAAAGAGACACAAAAGGCCATTACATTATGATTTAGGGGACAATACAACAAGAAGACACAACAATCATCAACATATATGCACCAAATGAAGGAGCACCAAAATATATCAGGAAACTACTGTCATCTATGAAAACATATATCAGAGAAAATACATACAAAGGAGACTTCCAACACACCACTTTCCACAATGGACAGATCAGCAAGACAAAAAATAAACAGACACTAAAGCTCTGAACAAGGACCTGGACAACATGGGTCTAACAGACAGCTATAGCATACTGCACCCAAAAAAATCTGAGTACACATTTTTCTCAAACCCACATGGATCATTCTCTAGGATTGACCACATACTGTGTCACAAGATAATACACTAAGATCGAAATCATACCAACTATTTTCTCATACCATGAAGGAGTCAAACTAGAAATAAACTATATGAGGAAGACAAGAAACCCACCTACCATGTGGAGACTGAAACTCACACTACTGGAGGACCTTTGGATCAATGAGGAGATCAAAGAAGAAATAAAAAAAAATACCTGGAGAAGAATGACAATGACAACACAAATCTCCAAAGCTTAAGGGACACATTAAAAGCAGTTATAAGAGGAAAATACATAGCATTACAGGCTCACATAAGGAAACAAGAAATAACTCAAACAACCTAATGTTCCACCTTAAAGAACTGGAAAAAGAAGAACAAAACAACCCACGAGCCAGTAAAAGACAGTAAACAAAGTCAAATCAGAAATAAATGAAATGGATGTTAGAAAAACAGTCCCAAAAAAATCAGTGAGACCAAAAGTTGATTCTTCGAAAAAGTAAACAAGATAGGCCACTAGCGTAGCTCACAAAGAAAAAACAAGAGAAAGTACAAATGAACAGAATCATAAATAAAAGAGAAATCACAACAGATCCAGCAGAAATCAAAAGAATAATCAGAGGATACTATGAGCAACTATATGCAAACAAGTTGGACAATTTAGCAGAAATAGACAAATTCCAACTCTATAATCACCCAAAGCTAGATAAAGAAGAAATAGAACCACTAAACAGGCCAATTACAAGCAAGGAAATTGAAGAAATAATCAAAACCCTCCCCAAAAATAAAAGTCCAGGACCAGATGGATTTACAAATGAATTTTACTGAAGTTCAGAAAAGGACTAGGGCCTATTCTACACAGACTCATCCCAAAAAATCAAAAAAGAAGGAAAACTACCACATACTTTCTATGAAGGCAACATCACACTAATACCAAATGACTTAACAAAGAAGACACACAAAAAAGAAAACTTCAGACCAATCTCCCTAATGAACACTGATGCAGAAATCCTCAACAGAATCTTAGCCAACAGAATCCAACAATGCATTAAAAGAATAATACACCATGACTAAGTGGGCTTTATCCCAGGAGCATAAGGGATGGTTCAACATCAGAAAACCAATTCATATAATCCATCACATCAACCGACAGAAGAATAAAAACCACATAATCATATCAATAGATGTGGAGAAGGCATTTGACAAACTTCACACCCAATTATGTTTAAGGCCCTCGTAATCCTCAGAATAGTAGGAATATACCTCAACATGATAAAAGCCATATATGACCAACCCACAGCCACTATTATCCTCAGCGGAGAAAAACTGAAAGCCTTTCCCTTGAGATCAGTAATAAAACAACGGTGTCCACTATTGCCACTGCTCTTCAACATAACATTGGAAGTTCAAACCAGAACAATAAGACAGGATAAAGCCACACAAGGAATGCAATCAGGGAAAGAAGAAGTAAAACTGTCCTTAATTGCAGATGATACGTCAATCTACATGGAAAACCCTAAAAACTCCACAGAGAAACTAATTAAAGCCATCAACCAGTTTAGCAAGGTAGCAGGATAGAAAATCAACACAGAAAAATTAGAGGCCTTCCTTTCTTCAGACAACCAGTCAGAAGAAACAAATTAAAAAAAAAAAACCCATCCCCTTTTCAATTAAAACATAATCAAATACCTGGGAATCAACCTAACAAGAGGTAAAAGACCTACAGAAAGAAGATTACAAAACACTTTTAAAAGAAATTCAAGAAGACACCATGAAACGGAAGGACATCCCCTGCTCATGGATTGGGATAATAAACATCATCAAAATGGCCATGCTACCAATAGCGATATACAGATTTAACGCCATCCCAATAAAAGTCTCAATGACATTCTTCAAAGAAATAGAAAAAAT
>NW_004567116.1:48370803-48427527 GCF_000260355.1 Condylura cristata | reverse complement strand
GCCTGCCCTGGAGGAGTCCACATGGCATGGCAGACCTCTCCTGATCCGCCCGCTGCTCCTCTCAGCAGTGTACTTTGTAGATCTGCCTGTTCTGCTCCCCATTCTGTCTCTGATGAATCTTCACCGCCCCTGAGCCTCTGGTCTGTACCCCAGTTCTGTATGCACAAATAAATAAATCTTTAAAAAAATAAAAATAAATTTAAAAATGTACAAAATGTTTTAAAAATAAACTTATAAAAATAAAATAAAATACTTATCAACTCCCACTGTTGGAAGTAGTAAGTCGAAGATAGAAGACGACCATTGGGAGTTGGAAATAGTTTGTTTCTTCTTTGAAAACTGTAAAAGTACCTGGGAGAGAGGGCATATAGATTCATGGGCTTTAATTTTCAGAATCCTATAAAAATGAACTGAAGCCATGTAACTTGTACTAACCATTGAAGGAATGAGAAATTTGGTACATAGGTAAAGACTCCTGAGTCTACTGAGTGGATTCTTATTTTAGACTATTTTAGTCTCTTTCATTCGCAAATGAGGATTCACAATGTATGTATGTATTATTTCATACAGAACCCATAATTTTAAATGTGTTTATTAGCTTTTTAAAGATCACCAGTGTGAAAAATGAAGGTTAAGAAAAAGCAAGGTTTTTATTTCTGCAGTTTGACTTTAGTTGATTTTCTCTTTCAGTGGAGTGACTTTGTTATGGAAAATAATTACCACAAAATGATGTGGTAGTGTAGAAAATTTTTTGCTTAAAGGGTTGGCTTTGTTTTTGTTACAGTATTTATTGCTTTTTCCATTCTATTGTCTTCATTGTTGAAGAACTATATATGTAGAATTATTAAAGAATTAAGGGTTTTTTCATTTTGTTTTTTCTTAGGATTCACTCCTTCTCCAGTTGCACAGTCACATCAGTCAGCTGGCCTTAATGTTGACTTTGAATCTGTGTTTGGAAATAAATCTACCAATGTTATTGTAGAATCTGGGGGTAAGGAAAAAAATGTTCCATTAACATTATTGTGATGTTCTCATTTAGATTTTGTGTAAGTACAGATAATGTTCTTTTTAACATGTGTAGGTAGACTAACTTGGTTTTTCCAAGGAAATTGTTCTCCTCCCTTACTGACTAGATAAGAACTTTTGACCATCACCCCTTTCCTAGTGGTAGTTTTTACTTTAGAATGAATGGCTGTTTTTCTCAGTGGTGTATAAGAGTATATATACAAAAGTATTTTGCGCTGATTAGACTGCTAAATTGCTGGTGATTGCATGTAGAGTGTTATTATACCTTTAAAACATTACAATTTTCACTTCTCCTGAAATTTATACCTTTACTGAAATGAAATTTGCTCTTTTGAAATTTAAAGAAATAAAAGCTGCGGTATCTTTACTTATTGAGATAGTTCATGTATAGCTATTAAATGTCAGAACTGTGTGTATTTAGGGGTTTCTTCGTATTTTAAGGTAAATACTCAGTGTTTAAGCTACAGTATACCTACTTGTCTTCAAGGAACTTTTATTTTAGTTGAGGTTATTTTGATTTATATTTTTGCATTTTGGAGGTATAGGAATTCCTCTTTCAGGTACTGTTACACACTGTACCCACCATGGCATCCCCCATAGTCCACCGAGATAATGCATTGTGCTCTTCCCCCCTTTTTTCTCACCCTTTCCCTTTTCACTCTCTCTGGTAGCCTCAGTTCTATAGTCAGCTTTCTAAGTTTTACAGTTAATTTCATTTTACCTAACCCTTTGTTTTGTTTCTCTATATTCTATATATAATACCATCCAGTATTGTTTTTATTTCTTCTGACTTATTTCATTTAGAACAATCTCCTCTAGTTAGATTCATGTTGTTGCAAATGCAAGAGTTTGATGGCTTTTGAGAATTGAATAGTATTCCCCTTGTGTATTTTACCACATCTTACTGATTTTGTGTACTTAGGTTGTTTCCATAGATTGGCTACTGTAAAGAGTGCTGTAATTCCTTTTGAATTCCTGTTTCTGTATTGTTAGGTAGAATTGCTGGGTCCCTGCAGTACATTAAAATTTTAATCTATTGTAAAACCTCCACACTGTTTTCCATAGTTACTGAACTCAACCCAGTCTACATTACCTCCAGCAATGTAAGAGGGTTCCTTTTTTACCACATTCTCACCAGCACTTAGTTTTTCTTAACAGTTTCTTGAACTGTGCAGAACTTTTCAGTTTGATGTAGTTCCAGTTGTTGAGAATCTGCTTTGTTTTCCTTGCTGTTCAAGATGCATCCACAGAGACATCTCTGATGCCTGTGTTTTGGATAATTTGTAATTTATAACTGATGCATTTTATTCTTTCATTTGAGTTTGTCTTGCTTAAAAAAAGTAGAGACCAATTTTTCATATTTTTATTAGCCAGTCTTTTTAGTATCATCCTTTTTCAAATAATATCTAGCATACTTAGCTCATGCTGTTGAATCCTTCAGGGAGTTGGATTGATTCAGTTTATCTTATTTTCTACCCTTTGGTAGAGAACCTTAGGGAATTTTATTTTCATTTCCCACACTAGTCTAAGTTACTTAATGGCTTCATTGAAGTGTAGTTTATCAACTTCATAGGTATAATTTAGGTTAGCTCTGTTTAGACTGAAGAGATAATCTAATTGTTCTTTTTCACTTAATGCTAATAAACTGTTTACATATCTTTCATTCTTTGAAGAATTTAAAATATTTAACTTTGTAGTATAAAAATTATTTCTTAATAGGAATTATTTTTTTAAAGTTACAGAGTTATATTTTTTAGTTGTGTTGCTTCAAGTCTGAGTCTCCAGAAAATTTTGTTTGATGCAGGGGAGAATTAGATTTATTCCCTATTTAACAATTTTGGAATTAGGATAGTTTCCTTGAATGCTTCTCTTTTCATTCCCTTTAACCTTAATGTAGTTTTGTCTTGAAATAAGATAGATGGTTCCTCTGAAAGGAAATGTACAGCCCTTTCAGTCACTTTGAAAAGGTGACTTTCTCCTTCTTCCACTGAAGAGTATATTTTAGTGCCCATTCTGTAGGGAGTACTTTGCTAATGAACAAAAACAGAAGGAGCAGAGACCTTTTTAGGAAGCTATAGCTCTATAAAATTTCCTTACAAATCCTATTTCATCTGTTTGTAACTTTAAGGCTTTGATGAACTAGGTGGACTTCTCAAACCAACAGTGGCCTCTCAGAACCAGAGTCTTCCTGTTGCCAAACTCCCGCCTAACAAGTTAGTATCTGATGACTTGGATTCATCTTTAGCCAACCTTGTGGGCAGTAAGTATGTCTTTGAATTTAATCTTCTTTGAAACAAGTTGTTTTATAAAAATGAGTCTCATTTTCAAGTGCTTTCTTTTTCTCTATGTCCTAGATCTTGGCATTGGAAATGGAACCACTAAGAAGTAAGTGTTTTAATTTGTGTTCTTTCCTAAGGTAGCATTCAGATATTGACTTGGCTTCATTTTGAAAATAGGTGCAGAGATGTGAAATTTGCACCTTAGTTGTTCTTTTCAATGAAAATACATAGTAAAAAAAAAAATGTTACAATTACATACTTTAATGTGCTCACTTATATTTATTTAAAGTGATGTAAATTGGAGTCAACCAGGTGAAAAGAAACTGACTGGAGGATCTAACTGGCAACCAAAGGTTGCACCAACGACTGCTTGGAGTGCTGCAACAATGGTGAGTTGAAAAAGCTCTTGATATACTAACACAGTTTAGGTAAATGTAACATGGAATGTTTGTTATATCACATGTAACTGGAATGATTCTTACAGAGTTTTAAAATGTAATTTGTATTTCTTTCAAAGGGAACAATGGTTGACTATTTGCCAAGAACATTTTAGTTGCAGACATATAAGTAAAGGTTACTTTGTGCCAGGGATAATCTAATAAATGATACCTGGTTTTATTTATGTAAACCTCAAAATAAATTATATATGATATACATATTAGTGTTCCTGTATTACAGCTGAGGAAATGGAGATAGTTATTAAGTAAGTTGCAAAAGATCACAGAATTCTTGAATGATTAGTGGGCTTCAGAGTCCAGACAGTCTAACCACAAAGCATGTACTCTCAGTCACTACTCTGTACCACTGAGCTTACATTTATTATTTATTTATCTAGACTATAAAATCATCAGTTTTCATTTGATATTCTCATCACTGGTGAACTACTAACTGGGTTTCTTGTTAATATTTTCAAATAAATCATACAGATGATTCTCCTCCTTTACTGTAACTATGTTCTTAAAATCACCTTAAAATTGAACTGTTGTGGCCCTCCCTGGTAGCGCAGCGGGTTAAAGCACAGCATTAAGAAGCTAAGCCACTTCCGCATGAGTTCGATCCCTGCCTGCCCCAGAGGTGACCACATGGCGTGGCAGACCTCTCCTGACCCGCCCGCTGCTCCCCTCAGCAGTGTACTTCGTCGATCTGCCTGTTCTTCTCCCTGCTCTATCTCTGATGAATCCTCTCACCGCCCCTGCACCTCTGGCCTGTACCCCAGTTTTGTATGAATAAATAAATCTTTAAAAAAAAAAATTGAACTGTTGCTAGCTTAATACATACATATTCCTCTAGCAGAGGTTCATTATTCACCACTTAAGTGTTTGGGTGAATTTAAGAACATGCATATAGTAAAGAAGAATCTGTGAGTGTGTATATGCGCACGTGTGTGTCCACAGGTATACACATAGAATTTCACATAGATTATGATCTTGAATTCTTCTAAAATTCTAAAGAAACTCATTTCAGCAGTTTTTTTATTTTACAAAAGAGAAAATGAGGTTCAAACTGTTCAGTAACTTGCTGAGGCCTACTAACATACTGAAATTGGATTCCTGCCCTTGTCTACCTGTCCTCAGAATCAGAGCTTCTTATAGTGGACTGCAGTTTCCTATCAGCACTAAACCAAGGCAGAGCCTTGCCTTGTTTTTCTTCAATTGGGAATGAGTATATTGTCCACAAATGTTGCTACTCGTGCACCTCTGTGAATGACCTTGAAAGTGCCACAATATTGATTTGGGTATCACAAGTTAGTTTTTGTGAGTAGGTGAATTTGCAAATAACAGGTCAGGAATGATGAGGATTAATTATATTTGTTAATTAATTAGTATTTCACACTGGACACGTTCTACTATTGTTTTTAATTATTTACATTTGTAGCTTAGTGACTGTGTCCCTGGCCTTGGTCAACTGCACTTTTACCTGTTCAGTAAGTCTCCCCAGGTCAGAGAAAACCAGTTCCTCTTGTAGAATAATTTGAGACATGCTTTCATGTAACCATTACTAATAGTAGCATTTTAATTACACATGCTACACATTGTAGCTTTCTGATTATAAAACATGCCCCATTTTTGTTCTGGGTACTTTTTAGTTATTAAATCCCTTCCATAGTATTACTATTTTCCTTGGATGAGTTATACATTAAAATTGTTAGGGCTGAACTAAAAAATACCAGATTGATAATATTTGTGTTATATTCTCTGAAGAGTTTTGTTAATTTTAATTTTCATAAGTGGAAAATAATATAGAAATTTACTTTTGTTAAATTTAAGGCAGTAGTTTTCAATGATGATGGTTACTACCATTGTTTACACACACATTCTAGAATCTGTTTAACCAGTATGTTGGAGCGCATGTCTTTCCATTGTAAGGTAAAGCTATATAATTTAAAAATGCAAAACAAATGGAACCCATATTTAAATTGAAATCCATACTTTATGATTCAGATACATTTTTGTACCCATTGTAACACACCTCACTCTCTTGGCATACAGCAGTATTTAGTTTACTGGATTGTTTTTTATAGCTTCAGGTATGAATTATAATTGATGAGACAAGAAGTATGTTATAAATCCAAATGCTGACATGAAAATATAATGGATAGCTATCTATTTTATATTGTCATTATAGTCTAGGAAATACACATTTGTACATAGCATGTGAGATTGAATACTAGAATCTAGTCTTAGAAATTTGTATGTCAGATACTAACATTTATGATACTATCTTTTATATATGGTAATGTGTATCATCTCATGAAGATCTTTGTGAAAATCTTTGTATATATGTTTTATAGAGGTTCTTTTTAATAATCAATATTTAGAACTGGTGATAGAATTCACTACTTTGATAAACTTCTCATGACATTTGTTTACATGTTTAACCTTTTTATTAATCCTTAAGCACTGTCAAGGTTTTTAAATACTTTTTTATTTAAGAAAAGTTCGTTGGTATTTTATTACAACATCTAATGATGACATACTACAAATTCTTTTAATTACTACTCCATGTCTATCACAGGATGTGTCACATCCTGTGACACAACTCTCTTTTATAGGATGCATTGAACTTTGCATTGCTGATAGTACTGATAGATTTATGTTTAATGGCACCATAATCAAAAGTACTGCCTTAAGGGCATGATGTTAAAGACTAAATTTCCCTTGTCAACCTTGATAGTGTTTTTAGAATAGATGTTCTTTCATTAGATACTGGAAATACAGGGATTTTAGGCAGTTAGTGAATGTACATGTGGACTAAAATGCTCTCTGTGTATATTCTGTTGTGTAAGTATTTGTTCTAATCCAGTGTTATTGCATTATGTAATTGTTCTCCCTGGAAAAAACAGAATGGCATGCATTTTCCACAATACGTAAGTGACCCAAAACTAGCCTTTTTGCAATAAATTGGCATGCTATTAACCACTGCTGTAGCAGAATCTCATAACTCTCCAGCTATTACTTGTTTTCACATTCAGATTTTCAATGTGCCGAAAATTCTCCCTAGCATCTACTGATTTTATGGGTTTGTTGCAGAATTGAATCTAATGGTAGCATGGAAAATAGAAATTTTTTTTTTCTTGCTTAATATTCTGCCATTGCTGCCAGATGGCTGGGTGTCTGTGTGTGTATATGTGCTGCCACTGTGCACTTGATGACTTCTGAATGAAGGGAAATGTTGACTGTGGCAATGTTGACAATAACAATTGCATGAAATCTTACAGGCTTCTGCTGTACTTGGCAGTTTGTCTACTACTCTTGCAGCTCTTGGTTTTTAATTAGGGAGAGACCAATAAGTTCTACATGCTCACCCAAATGTGAAATTTTTAACTTTATTTTAGTTTTGCTTCATTTAACTTCTCCATGCATATGTTGGAATTGCCATATAATTTCAGTTTTTCCGTTTGTCTGTTTAAACAGTGTTATTGGTCTTTCACCTGTATTCAGTTTCAGTGTTTGTTTTAAGATAACAGAATGTTGTTAAGACAGCAGATATATCTAAAATGATTCTGTGTTCAGGTTATATATTTATAGAACATGAGTTTAAAGGAAGAGGGGAACTTAGATATCTTAGTCGTAGGTGACTCTTAAGTGCAAGAGCATAAACAAATATAAAATTATTGCTCCTCTCAAATTGGTACCTTGCAGAAATTAGTTTAAATAAATTATAGAATAAATAGGAAAGAATATTAACACATGTATATAAAAACTTTACTTCATGAAAATAGACATCCTCAATAGTGGCTTGCAGTTTGTGGAGGTTCTTTGAACAGAGTGATTGAGGTTCTTAGAAGCTAATTTTTTAGAACATCAGATTAATGATTTGTTTGGAAACTTTAAATTTTATTCTTTGCTAAAAAAAACATGTAGGCATACATTAACTACTTTTTCTGTGTAAACAACTCTTATGATAAGAATAAACTTAAACTGTAAAATTTGAGGTTTTTCAAGCTGTAAAATGCACGTAAAGATCTTAGGTCATTGCTATATCTAAATTTAAATGCTCTTTTTTTCTGATTCTGCTTTTCTGCTTATTTCAAGATACTTTTTTTCATTGAACACTAATTGACAGTTATTAACAATCCGAAGTATCACATTTAATCACAGCTGTCTTAGCAATTCTTTTTAGTGGAACTGCAGCTATTAACTCCTTAAACTCAGTTGTCATATGTAAGTTATATTTCCTTCTTTGTTTTTTCTCTCACCATGTCAGGCACCCCCTGTAATGGCCTATCCTGCAACTACACCAACAGGCATGATAGGATATGGAATTGTAAGTATTTTTCTGGACACTTTTTGAAAATGAAGTTAATTCACATGTAACATGCCTTTCTTATGAACTTAACTGGAGAAAAGAACTTAGTGCCACACATACCCTTATGGCCTAACCAGGACCTTTAACCATAGTTACCGGTTTTATAAATATTTCTGGAATAGTCATTACACTACAGCTGTCATTTATTTATTTCCACAGTATCATCTGGTTTATTTTCTCCTTATGACTTTCCTATACTTCATTAAAAGCTCATTTAAACATTAAAGTTGATGTCAAGGTGGTGGTGTTGTGACCTCACATTAATACTGATGAGGTGTTCTAATTTTATACTGTAGGGGAAGGGAGGAATTAACATTATTTGATTTGTATAGGTAAGTTATTCATGTAAAGGCCAGAGAAATTTTCATGTGACTGTTACCCATAAGAGAGACTTTTAATCTTAAAATATTTAACATATGATCTTACTGCCCTTTTCTGCTGCCCAACTTGAAATGGAGGTGATAGCTTCAACCCACTGTACTTGTTTGAGCAACATGGCTGTTACTAGAAGGTAGCAGCACTTATCTCTTGGTGATACCACTGTGTGTGCTTTGATGCTACATTATTTACATTTTCTGAATGTAGCTTTCCCCTACATATGAGGACATTGCACAGCTTTTAAATTGGTGGTCATTACAAAAGAAAGGGGTATAAATAAAAAACTCAGGCCATAAGGTTAAAATGAAGCTCTTGTGACAAGTTGGAGGCTACTTGAAATAAATAGAAATTGTAGGAAGATAAGAGTACTGATTTTAACCAAAATAATATAGTGGTCTGTGTATTCTCTACTTTGTTACTTTTATACTAAATAATAAGTATTATAATAAGTAACATAGTAAATGTTCATTTTATTGCCTCGAGTGGTGATTTTTAAAGAAAAATATGGTTGGTTGAGATTATAATTTTAATTACTCAAGAGTAAACTGACTATGTATAATTTAATTTTCTTTTTGGTTCTCCCTAAAGAATATCTAAAATACAATAAAGGAACCATGGAATAAACCTTTTCAAAGGATGTCTTTTTTATAGTCTTAAATTTCTGTGTGGATTAAGCTAGGAAATAAGGAAATTTTGGGAAGGTTTGTGGCCTAAATTATTTTGCATGTTATATTGTAATTATATTTAAATTTTAAGAAACTTTTAAAACACAAGTACATTATAAACTTTCCACACAAAAAATTACGCTTAGCATTTTATAACTGTTGATCTTACCTGCACTTATAGAGTCAAAACAGAAGTAAAATTTTTATCCCTGTCATTCTTATTTATTACTCATCATAAGGAAGATGTGCGCCCGCATTCTTTAATTTAATGGGGTTTTTTGTTTGTTTTTTAGCCTCCTCAAATGGGAAGTGTGCCTGTAATGACACAACCAACATTAATATATAGCCAGCCTGTCATGAGACCACCAAACCCTTTTGGTCCTGTATCAGGAGCACAGGTATTAACATGATACATAGAGCTATTTTAATATTATTGATGTGGAAGGAATATAGTATTAAAAGTTATTTCATATAATTTGAAAAGCAATGTCAAATTATTAGCATTTTTTCCCTTGTGGTGGAAATTATTTGTATCAATTTTTGCTCATCCAAGAGTTTTGAAGGGGTATTGATTGTTTGGCAAGAAATGACAAACAGATTACAAATTAAATTAAAGATGGGAAACTTGTTGATTTATAATTGGAGGATCCAGAGAATGGTTTTTCTGGGATTAAGGAACCTACTTGCTTTCTGCTTATGAATTTGACATGCTCTGTTTTGTGAAGTTCAGAACTCTTTAACGCAGATCTCTTGCCTTGTCAAATGACTTATTAAACAGTACAAGAAAGAGGTTGCCCTTGAGAGCTTTATAAAGTTGACATCTTTAAAAAGCTATGAATGTTATTTTTTCATTAGATGATTTTCCAGCCATTGAGGATTTTTTTAAAAAACAAACCCAAAAGGGGTCAAAAAAAACCTTGAAATGCCAGGCTAACCCAATTTCTTTAAAGGACTTTCCTCTAAGATTCCCTCTGTCAGTTCAGAGGAAAATGTCAATAAATTTTATCCTAATATTCAGTTTGTTATTTTCATATTGTTAGCAGTAAAGGAATGTTGAGTTTTGTTTTCTTTAAGCTTCTCTCTATTATGATAAGCAAAGAAAAAATTTTTTTATTCTCTGGTGGCATACAGATTAATGAGAATTTTGTGAAGTAATAGAATGGCTTATCCTAGGTCTGTGGGTTTGCTCCATTCATTTAACAGTTGCAGTTAATAAGTAAATGCAGTTATTAAAGCATGCCTTTCCTTACTTTTCTTGCAAATGATAATTGTAAAATAAATTTTCATTAAAATAGAGATCAAATACCAGTTCTATAACTATTGCCAGAGTTTTTCCCTGTTCCTTGAAATGGGTTTCTTTTGGGAGCCATTTATCAGTGTATGCATACTTTAAAAGCTCTGGTCTCTTACCTGAATATTAAATTGGCTTAATATCTTGGGAGTACCTCAGATACATTCCAGATACATTGATCTTATTGCCATTTAATAACGTATTCCAAACAATTGTGTGTTCTATATTGTATCAAGGTGGGAAAAGTGGGAAAGTACTGTTATCTTCCAGGTGGTATTAGGTCAGACCTTCTTATGGTTTTAGGTAATTGTCCTCATTATAGCTTTAATAGACTGCAGTATTAAAATTACACCTTTTATACACTTCATACACTTACCTATTCTCTTTCTATTTTTTATACTTGCTTGTTGTTTTGTATTTTTAAGAGACTATTATTGCTTAAAGATATGGGTATTGTTTTTTTCTCTTCTGCTTGATTGCATCTTCCTAGGTGTTGTGACTAAATGGAAAATACTAGATCCCTGTAGTTTTATTTTTCTCTTCTGTGTGTCTTCATTTGGCTCACTCTTTGATTACTTGTTATAGGTTAAACTGTTGTCTGTTTGCTAACTTGGGGAAATTAGAATTCTTATTTGTTCATTTAGTACTATTCATATAAATCCTATTGGTACATAAATTGAAATGCCCACTGCCAACCAGTAGTTTGTAAACCCATTCTGCTTTTCACTAGTCAGTTTCAGTTTCTTTTTGAAAGAAATGTGAGGTAGTAGGCAGTAACACTTTTTATAGAGGCAGGTTAGCTATTGAAGATTTTCGGTGAAAAGGATTGTTATGTTCATTTTGTTCTTAACTATCCCTTATAAGAGAAGCTCATACTGATTCCATGTCAGTTTTATTTTCACAAAAGCTATATGAAAACAACAGAACTGTAATTTGGGGCATTTCATTTGAGAAAATAAGTATATTAAAAATTTTGTTGCAGTCCCTTCTTGCTGGTGCAGTGGGTTAAGGCACAGCACTATGAAGCTGTCCTCAGCCACTGCAGCATGAGTTCAGTCCCCAGTCGGGGAGGTTACCCACATGACTGGCAGACCTCTGCTATCTTGCCCACTGCTCCCCTTAGCAATGTGTTTCAATCTGCTTGTTCTGTTCCCCACTCTTGTTTTTGGTGAATCCTCTCACCTCCCACACCTTTGGCCTATACCACAGTTCATGCAAGCATAAATAAATACATCTTTAAAAAAAATTTTTGTTGTTGCTTTGTTGATACTGGGTTTTGTTTTGCTTTTTAATGGAGGTCTTACTTTATGGACATACAAAATGGCTGCTGTGTTTTTGTTTCTGATGACCAGTATTAAGCCTGACATCTCACTTGATGTCTGAAAGGAAATAATGGCTTGTGTGAGTGCTTATCCTTCTGAAAGGGAGTACTGTTGGCTTTATATATTGGAATAATTCAAACCATCCAAAAATGCCCTTTTTAATGGCTTTCTTGTGTCGAAGAACTAGTAACTCCTCTTGCTTTTAGAGTTTGTGTTTTAACTTTCTTGGTATGTTAATATGAGTATTGGCAGTGCTTAGTTCTGTCAGCTGATCTCCCCAGATGGATAGCTGTGAAGGCCTTTTGCCTTCCCACATGTCATTATGCTCATTCATTCTTGCCTACAAGAAGATTGCAGGACAGAACATGCTTTTGGAATTGGAATTCCATGGGTGAAAAGCATGCTTGAATCAGTCACAGAACTCTGAGCATCCCAACTGTTGATAACTATTGTTAATAAAATAATGTGTACAGTAAGACCGTTTTACTGGGCCATGGTTCCTAAAAATGTGGAAATCTAATTTCTTGTCTTAAGACCAGAACATTTGTAAAGCTTGAGTGATTATGAAGTTCTCAAAATCATGATGAATATCAGTTTCCATGTATATAGTACCATGACTATATATAAAGTACCAGAACTTTATCAGCTAACATTAAAAAAGTCCCTTTTAAATAATTACATCTCACTGACATTTTTCTGTATGCTAAATACAACCATAAATTCTAGCTAAGTTGAAATTAATTGGAATAGCAGATTTTAGAGGGGAAACATCACCAGCTTTGGCATAAATAATCTGTGTTAGAATCTATTATTAAGAGTCCTAGAGCTGTCTTAACAAAGTACCACAGATTTTATGCCTTAAACCAAAAAATTTATTCTCTCACAGTTCTGGAAGTCAGAAATCTGAAATCAAGGTGTCATGACAGAGCCATGCTCCTTGAATCCTCTAGAGAAAGATACTTCCTTGACTCTTCCATTATGTGGTAGCCCCAGTCATACCTTTTGTTTAAGGTGTAGGGCCTTGTATTCTACTTCCATCAGAGGGCATTCTGCCTCTGTCATCACAGAATATTTCCCTCTTAGAAATACAGCAGTTATTGGAGTAGGATTCCTACTATTGAACTCTCCTACTTGATTACATCTGCAAAGACTGTATTTCCAAATAAGCAGGTGTTTGGGGAAAGTTGTCTGTATAACTTGAAAAGCCTCATTTTTCTTCTGTGAAATGATTTTACCTAGGTTTATTGTAAGCATTAAATGAAAAAGCTTAAAATTGACTGAGGAATTAAATTTGTTGTGTTTTTTAAAGTAATAATTATAAGGAACTTTTTGTTTGGTTTTAAAAGGAAATTGTACAAGGTTGTCCTTTTTAGAAATTGTTCATATTCCCTAAATGTCCCCATTCACAAATTCTAATTTCTTATAATTTTTTACATGTGTTATAAATTATCTTGATTTTAAATAACTTCATTATTTTGAAACCTTAATTTTGACTCACTATTAAATCATGGAATGCTCAACCTTTTCAAATCCTTTAAAATGATGGAATGCTCCTTAGATTCTTTTTAAGATTTGTCAGTTGTTTATGTAACTTTGGAGTTACATTTTATTCCACATGTACACATGCTTCATTCACCCTTCATCAGACCTCCCTGACAATGCTCTGCCCCTTTCCCCATCTCTTGTTCACACCCACTACCTCCCATTCCCTCCTGTAAGCAGTTTTTGTTTTTTTTTTTCCCATTAGGTCTATAGATTGTTTTTGTTGTGCCTTGCCAGTGTATGTTTTTGGTTTTTTTGTTTTATGTTCCACAGGTAAATGAAAGTGTGAGATAGCTGTCTTTTTGTTCTCTGAATTACTTCATTTAGCATAATCCTTAATCATTTTTAGTGGAAGCCAATTATATATAAGCATAAGCTCATATATGGAACACAGTTTGATTTTTTTTTTCTCTCAAAATAAAGAGTGGTGTTTCTAATAAGTGACAAATAAATGATGCATTGTGGACACATTTATTATATTAATTTGTTATAGTGCCAGTTAATGTAAATCTTTGCTTTTCATTTCTTTGATTTTCAAGAGGTAAGAAATTGAAGTCTAATTTGAATCAGCAGTGAGCACTATTCAGCTGCAATATGTTTCATAATTTTCATTTAAGTAGAACTTTCAAAGGACTTATCTTGGAAGTGCTTCTTAGAAGCACTTCTGATATATGAAGGTGCCTTTCTTTTTTTTTAAATAATAAAATAGTTTATTTTTACACCATTTTGTGCCTTTTTTTAAAAAATAATAAAATAGTTTATTTTTACACCATTTTGTGCCTTTTTCCATCTCAGTTGTAATCCCCGTGGGTTTCCTATCACCAAATCACCCTTGTGCCATCACCATAGTCTGGTGCATTTTCCTCCCTCCGTTGTTTTTGATCCCATTCCCCAAACTACCCCCATAAAATATCTCTGGTATATAGCTTTTCATTATTGTTATTTTCTTACCTGGTCCATTATACTCCTGCTGCGAGTGAAATCATCCAGTATTTTTCCTTTTCTTTCTGGCTTATTTCACTAAGCATGAGAAGATGCTATTTTTAACATAGGTAAGTCAGTTCTTAATATTTCTTTCCATGAGTTTAGAAACTTGTGATTTAGTTCCCTCTTCCCAGTGTGGTTTTCCTTAACTTATTTTTAGTTCTGTTGAGGTTATTTAAGATGCCAGTTAAGAATAACATATTGTGTGTCTGTTGCCATCTAACAGAAGTCTTTGATTTTAGATAGGATTAGATATATACAGTATACCTTCAAAGGGGAATGCTTCAGGGACCATTATCTCGTGCCCCTATAACAAAATGAGTAGTGCTTTAAGGGTGACGGAATAGTAGTGGTATAAATACTGATGCGCAGAAGCCCAGAATGTCATTATTTTAAACACAAACCCAAATGCACTATAGGGCATGCTGTATAAACTAGAGCGATTCATTCATTCATGCATATATGCAAGAGCCTGGGTACAGGCCAGAGGTGCAGGGGGTGAGTAGACTCATTAGTGACAGAATGGGGAGCAGAACAGGCAGATCTACTGAAATATACTGCTGAGGGGAGCAAGTTCAAATGTAAAGCAGACAAAAACAAAAAGTTGCTTCTTCTGTAAGATTTTTGAGCACAGCTAATGATATTTCAGAGGTTTATCCTTCAGAGGTTTATCCTTACATATCCAATCTTTTATTCTCCTATAGTATTTCATTTGTATTAGCCTCACTTTTTGAGACTGCTATTTTTGTTCTTACCTGGATTATTCTGTCTTTGGTGTTGGAGGATAATGACTGAGTAACAATATTTGCTTCATGAATTTTAGCATCAGCAGGATACTTTCTAAAAAATTCCTTCACT
Organism: Condylura cristata; assembly: GCF_000260355.1. Classification (NCBI taxonomy): domain Eukaryota; kingdom Metazoa; phylum Chordata; class Mammalia; order Eulipotyphla; family Talpidae; genus Condylura; species Condylura cristata. The sequence goes on along the minus strand of NW_004567116.1, from coordinate 48,412,373 downwards.
CTACGTATACTTACTTTTTATTAAAGATTTTTTGTACCCTGTCCTTATTATACTAAATATATTCTATAACCAGGAAATCTTTAGGTGTAAAATAAAAGATATTTTGTAATGTTAGAATTTTAGAATTTTTTTACTGCGCCAATTTTTTTAAAAGTTGATTAAGTAGAATGAGGGCATGGAGGAGTGTCATTACGTTTGCCATTATTATTTGTAAATTTAGTACTTTTATTTCTATTCTGCTGCTCTCTTAACTGCTTCTCAATATTTCATTTTCCTACAAAATGAGAAAGGAAGACTAAACATGTCTGTAGTAGTCTAGTAAGAATGTTCACTTTGTTTAAAAGCCATATTCAGTTGAGGTTTAGGTCATTTTAATTAGGAAAGAAAAATGATAACTATACTAATTTTTTTAGGTTGCATATACAGAACATTATTTGAAATAAAGTAGTACAAAGCTGACTGTTTTTTGTGATGACATATTTGTAATAGATTTTAACTGGAATAGTCATTCATAATTTGTCTTTTGCTGGCTTGTAGAATTTGTAGTTTTATAGTTGACGATAGTTGGGTTTTGTTCTGTTTTAATTGTTTATTGTTTAGTACTTAGCAACACTATTCATTCTATAATTTTGTCATAAGGAAAGGTGGACCAAATTATCATAAGTAAAGGTGCCTGTCATTTCAGGTCACTTTCCGAGGTTAAATCATGCTACTTTTTTTTACCTACTATGGTCTGTTTCTACTTTGTGCTCTTTTGTCTGTCATGCTTTCTTTAAGCATATATAATACTGCAGCAGATAGTCTCTTCTCTTTTTTTCTTATTTACTCTCTGAACTGACTACTTTCTCACCAGTGCATGGTCCCACAGAAGCAGTGGGACCAGACAGTCAAGGGCTGCTACAGTTAGCCAAACCAGTTTGGGCCATAGTTTCATCCACTTAAGGTGGGTATTGGTAATAAAGAAAATTATGGCAGGGGTATTGTCGTTTTTTCTCATGATTTAGTTTAGCTACGTACATACAGATCTAAGACACATATGAGTGTGTTTTACTGGTGATTTGAAAGAATAGTAGAAATATTATGTAGAAACCAAACACTTGCTCTTTAACATTACTGTAATTTCCAGGATGTCTCTTATTTTTTTTTAAATCCTTGCTTACTGAGAATTCACCATAACCTTAATAGGGTCTTTACTCTGGGGCTGCCATGTCCTCAGAATGCTGCCCTCTTGAAACATGATTTAAGACAATATTTTTATTTGGGGCTCTCATAGGAGACTTGTGCTCTCATAGAGACTTGTGATTTTTAATTCGATCTATCTGTAATAAATAGGATTTTGTTTTTTGTTTTAACTTCAATGAAAGAGATCATCTGTTTTGGAGAAAAACCCATTTAATCTTGGCGATACATTAAGTTCCCTTCAGCTCAGTGATTAATGATCACTTAAAGTCATTCTGCTTCTAAATGGTCATCCATGGAATGAAAGGGAAAAGATGTCTTTCCAATTAAGTTTGTCTTGGCACCATAATTTGTCTTGGCATGGATTTTTACAGTATCCTCCCATTTGCAGCAGTATTTGTAATTCCATACTTCTCATTGTACATTTACATTTGAGACTAAGGTATGAATTAGGAAAATGACTCAACCACTGATATATTTGAAGATGGTTCCTAATCTTGTAAATTGATCTTGACATCAAAACAGCAAATTGCACATTCTTTTTCTATAATTACTGAAGCTCACTGGCTATATTGCTTTTGCCTAAAATGATTAATAGGTAGAAATGAGATCACTTTGACCAGCAGTGACATATTTTAAGGCAAAAAATTCTTTGTATGATTTGAAAACATTTCTAAAAACCCAAAAATCCTTTGTAGGATTTAATGTTGAAGGTATAAATTGAAACAATTTTCACTTAGTCAGCTTTGATTTTATATTCAGTTGAGCCCTGTAAGGACAGTTGTGTTTCATAACATTCCTGTACTTGAGTGCCTCTACAGTTTTATGCAGGGACTAGAGGAGGAAATCAAACATTTGTTCTAAACTAAGATGACTCATGTTTGGTTGACATACTCTTACAGGTTGCTTGGCAAAGCTATATATATGAAAACTCACACCTTCGTTCTTCAGGAGCTTTCTTTGAATAAAAATATTACTATGTTCAGTAGTCTACTTGCTTTGCTGTATATGCAGTTTAAAGGGATAAATTTCAAAATTGAGCAAATATATTCTAACAGGAAACATTATCTATCAGTGCTCTTACATATTCTCTATAGTCAGACAGCATGTAGACTGTTGGACTAGGTAACCTCTGAGCTCACTTCACCTCCCGGATTGTGCACATCAGTTACAAGTGTCCAGATAGCCAGGCAGGAATAAAGTGTGAACAAGGATGGCATTTTTCCATCTATTAGGAGGAAGGAAAAAATATCACAGCTAGATGTGTTGGGGCTGAACTGAAGTCAGAGTGGACAGCTTTTGACAGATAGCTTGACCCAAGAAGCCATCTTTTCTCAAGTAAAAAAATACATAATTATGTATTCCATTCTTTCCCACATATACACATATAATAAGTCTTAACCATGGGTAAGCCTCTTTCGATCTTTTTGGGCAAAACTTTATTCCTTTAGAATTTCAGAAATTAGAATTTGTGTTCTGAGAAATACACATGCCACTGGATACCCTTTTATTTGACACGTGACTGAAACTATTTAATATTTCCATTTTCTTCAAAGGCTGCCTTTATATTTATGGAAGATGACAAAACAAAACCACTTCTTCTTTCATTACATTTTCTGCTTTCATGTTCTGTCATTCTGAGACCTTTTTTTCTTTCCCTCTCTCTGTCTTCTTTCCCCCAGCTGTCGGCAGCATCCAGCCCCTCCAGTCACAGTCCTCACAGAGCTTCAGGAAAGGACCCTTTTGCAGAGCTATCTTTGGAGGATTTCTTATAAATCACTTTAGGTATTGCTGCTTGTTGGGGGAGATGGGGTCTTAAATACTTTAAAATATTACCAAACATTAAGCACAATTCATTCTTCTCAGTTTCTGTCAAGGACTGGGCTCCTTCTCTTCCTCCTCATCTGTTCTTAGATGAAGAATAAAAGTAGACCAGGATGGACTATAAAGATAAACAACTTTGGAAAATATCTTTTAACATAATTTAGAAGGTGTAAAATCAAAGGACCATCTCTCATGTTTACATATAAGTATCTATTGTTCCAACATATGGATGAGATCAAACCACCACCCTTAACAGACTTAGAGTTAAAAGATTTATATAGAGAACAACACAATTGTACATGTTGTATTAGAGCTTAATTAGGTCCATTTTTAGTTTTAACATAATGAACTAGAGTTAGTTGTGAAGAATTCATTTTAACAATTTCTTTAAAGGACTGTATTATGTATTCCTTTTCAATTAATAATAGTAATATTAAAAAAATATTTTTTTGGTAGCTAAGGGTAAGTGAGTGCTTAACAACCTTTTTGATGAAGTATTCTCTGTATGTGATCACACTGCCTCTTTTTGATGGATGACAGTGTAATTTGGTCTTCTTGGTGTGCTGACTCCAAGTGAGATACAGCTTTTAGATCTTGTGAGATTGTATGGTTCTGATTTGACAGTAGTTTTTTAAAGCACGTCTACTTCAGTAGTCTTTGAGCATTTCAAGGGATAGCATGAATAAACTGAGTGAATAGTAAAATACTATTGAAAAGTGTGCCTTTGTCAATCTTTCAGATTTTGATTTGTAAGGAGTGATTTTTTAAGTATATAACTGTTCCCTTAATTATCTCTAATTTTACAATGTCATTTGGAAATAATATTTCAAATTTTGCTTTGCTAAATGAGATTTTTATGTGGAATATTTGTGTTTATGGAGAAATTTTCTGAATTTGTCATATAAAAATTATTCATTCTTCCTTTTCTTAACCTTTAATTTTCAGTAATTAGATATTTGAAAAGCCCTATAATTATGTTTCAGGTAGTTCGGGCACAGGATAAGTTGTTAATACTGACTTTGTTTTAAAGTCATGGTTTGTGATAAATATGCTGTGAACATTTGGGGTGATTTAAATAATCAAAGCCACAGCCATTTTTGTGAGAAGAGACCCTTCAGTGCAATGAATTAATTATGCTTTTGTTTCCCTCCCCCCTCCTCAGATACAGTTTATGTAACTAGATGGAAGAGAAAAGGAATTATTCCAAAAAGACAAGTGCTCAAGCAGCAAGTACTTACTTCCAGCAAAATCCAAACTGCTGTCTCTTAAACTCTCTTCTTCCATTAGAATGCTACAGTAACCCAGTGAAGGCCCATGAAGGAAATTGGGACTAGTCTATAGGAGAACGTATCAATACCATTTATAAAGCCAAGAATTGCCATGATTTGAGACTAAGATCTGTCTTTTTTGGTGACTAACCCTTCAGTTCTTTCAACTCCTATTAATACCCATAATCAGTAACCTACCAAGAAAAGCCCTTATTTGGAAAGCGTGAAATTTGTATTTGGAAAAGCTGCCTGGAGAGAAGAACTATGTCCTTTACTGTAATGCAACAGGACTCTTTTGGGGGGATCAAAATCATAATTCTTAATTATAAGGTATCTTTCCTTTCTCCAGTCCTCACAGATACAGAAATAGTAACTAAAATTAACTTTTCTTTTTTAAAAAAATTATATATTCAGTTTGCAGTAGACATTCCTTAAGTGTTCGTATTTATTTATAATTATCATTTTTCATAACATTAATATTGTATCAAACCTCCTTATGAAAATGAGTATGGATGTACACTGTATGTTTGATTTTTTTTTTTTATCCACAAGAATGAATCTGATTCAGAATGCTTTTCAGCTGACATACAGAGCACTAAATATTTTAAGGCAAGTCCGTAGATCTGAATCGCTTAAGAATTCTCAGTCTCTATGGGAACTAGGAAAGCATTATAAATGCATTAATCCTTATAGTCAATTCTGTGCCTAGGATTTTGCAAGGGAACAGTTCACTGACTAGGAAAAGCACTACATTTTTAAATTCAGCATTAGTGCATTGGGAAGGAACTTTATTGCTTTGTGCTTGGCATGTCATTATTTTCCATTTGACATTAGGTCCTTTCCAAAATGAATGTGAGGAATTGCTTTCACTTCAAGACTTTCCTTCTTTTCAGTAAAACTCTAGGCGGTGTTATGGGGGGAGGGAAAGGGACAAAATCTTTGAACCTTTTATTTGGCTCATGCCATGTTATGATCATGTACCTTTTAAATAAGGGGAAATAGTATCTTTAAAGTTAATATCTAGCCAAGAGTTTAGTTAATGAAGAATTAAACTGCACTGTTGATCGGTGCTTTATGTAAATACATCTTAAATTTTTGGGTTGAGAGGGGCCTTGAGAAGGACAGTTCATTGTAGGAAAGCAATTCTATACATGAGTTTAAGCATACTTGTTGCATTGTCTCTGCAGATTCTATTTTTGTTTACAATATTAAAAATGTATGTTAGCAAAAATGGGTGGATTTTCAAATAAAATGCAGCTTCCACAAAACTTTTGTTATGGTATTCTGGTCTGAAGTGCATTTCCTTTTTTTTTTTTTTTTTCCTTGTCAGTATCATTTTTTGCTAATAAAAGCATACTCAGGTGATATTTGTTGATTTAATAAAATATAAGATTTCTGTTTTAACTTAATTTCAAAAAAATTTTATGTTTGTACTTTTTGTTACCTCCTAGACTTGCTAAATTGTTCATTTTGTCTGTTTGATCAGATAAATGCCTTCAGTCAGGTAAGTTTAAGGAGAAAATGCTTTGAGTTTGACATAGTGATATAGTGACTATGTTTGCCAGAGACACATCTGGCTGTATCATGTTTGATACTGAGTAGCAAGTAGGAACAAGCACATGGTAGAGGGATTAAAAGTTTCTTTTGTTTGTTTGTTTTTTGCAGCAATATGAATGGACCTGGAAGGGATCATGGTTAGTGAAATAACCCAGAAAGAGAAAGAAAAATACCAGATGGTTTCATTCGTAGCAGGAGCGTAAGGGATCAGGGAAGGAAAAAAAGAGAGAGAGAGACTAACAAATGTAATAGAGGGAAAATGAAAGCAATGAACAACTATAAACCAGAGACATTTTATGGCCGTGGGAGGGGGAATGGGATCGAAACTGGGTTGGGACGAGTGCCCTGGACTGTGGTGATGGCACACGGGTGATTTGGTGATGGGAAGTCCCATGAGGATTACAGCCGAGATGGAAAAATGCACAAAATGAAGAATTGAAAAATGTCTGCATATATTTGCCATATTTGCCATGGTTGGAAAAAACAATCTTTAGCCAGTATACATTGTTACTTTTACCAGTCTCTACATTTCATTATTAAACCATTTTCGTATACACTGGGAAATTGTACTTTTGTAAGCTACCTTCATCAACATTACCACAGATTTTGATTTGTCTCTTATGATGTTTGAAATCTATGGCTTATCTCTTTCTGTCCCTTACTTTTTTTCTTAGTGTTTATGTGAAGGTGCTTCATAAAACACGTCCATCGTACTTTCAAAATAAGGTTAGACTGGTACAGTTGCTAGCTACATTTTAGGTGTTTTCACAGACTGGAATTAGAACCTTGAAAAGAAATCTGCCTTGGTTGACAAGCTAACTGGTAGAGGGATCAGCTCTAGTTTTAAAATCCATTGTTCTCTCTATGACCTGCTGCTGTCATTGAAAATACAAACTAAAAAGAAGTTGTGTGCCACTGTGGGTTAGACTGGTGACCACTCTTTATCCCAGATGTTCTTCTCTTGTGAAGCAAACCATATAACAATATTAACTTTAGTCAAAATGTAGTAAGTGAGGTAAATCAACTTTGCTTTGTAACTACATCAGGTTATGTAAACCTGTGTGTTGCCAGCACCATCTTACTACCCAAGTGACTAATGGCTACTGAGATAGGTAAGGTTACTAGCAGAGGGTAACCATAGCTGTCACAAATTTTTTAAATATTGTATCTTTGTTTTTAACATCATTTTTTTTTTTAGCTCTCCTTTTCTTTACCAGTGATGTTGAGATCCACTATTTAGGAAGAGTTTTCATGTTTAATTTGGGTGAAAGTACATAATGAATATCCCATATGTTACTGACCTAACTAACAAGCAATATGACTTTTTTTTTTTCTTTGCCTAGTGAAACTACCCACATTGGCAAAAGTTTGTATAAAATTTCTTTCGTTGGCCTCTTTTGGGGCAGGTGTTGATCATCTTGAAACAGTAGATTAAACTGTAGGTAGACAACTAGAAGAAAAGGTTCTGTGGAAACTTAATTCCCATTCAGAAATAACTTTTCCTTTATCTGCTACAAAATGAATTTTAAAGTGATATTGATATTGATAGAAAAATTGCCATGTGAGAATCACCTTGGGAGCAAAACTTCATTTTGACTGAACCTTTCCCAGTTCACAGGCCCCTGCACAGCTCTCTCGAACCTGGGACATTTGGCAGCAGTTCTGTGCACTGATTGACACAAAGGGAAAGAAAGAATAAGAAGTGTCAGGCTGGCTGCCCTAATGGACAAAACTTGAAATTCATTTCTTGGCCTCCCAACCACCATTGAGGCTCAAGCCTCAAACATACCACACTGGCATTGCATAGTGTCCATCTTTTAAGGGGCACAGAACAAAATCTGTATTGCTCTGATTGTTTTGTTCTGTTTTGTTTTGCTGAGATAGAGTAGGGAAAGCCTTTCACTTTGACATAGTTCTTATAAAAGGAAGACTTCAAGGTCCTGGAAGATTAGAGGCTTTGCCATAAGGGAAGATGGAGGTCTTAGTGAAAGAGCTCAAGAAACCCAGGAGATAGGTGGTGTTTGGTCAATGTGTCCATTGTTTGGTGTTCATAACAACTGTCTAAGATATCTCTGACAGCTGTACTGATAGAGCTTTGAGTTCTTAATGGGCAGAATTTATATCATGGTTAGGTCCAACGTAGAAAGAAGGAATTGATGCTTCACCACTTCTTATAAAGGCACAATACATTGAACTGGCCTTAAAAAAAAAAAAAGACTTTAATAGAAGAGTGTGGAATGCGGAAAATACAACATCTGTCCTAATTCCTGCCACAGATCTGCTAAAACCCTAACGATTTCCTAAATTAAAACACTAGGGACCTCTTTTATTCTACTGTTTGATCAAAACCACACATCTGAGGTAGACTGACATAATAGACATGGCATTTCAAAAGATTAAGGACTATTTAATAAGCCTGTTTCACCAACATCTACAACATCTGTGTCTGTCTGGGAAAGGGAGGGGAATAAATTCTCAACATCCACGAATACAAATTCCAAATGTGTTAAGAGTAAATGTAAGAAATTTAAAGAAGGAAGAATAAAAGGTGTCAGTTTTCATGGAGATGATATTTTTAAGTAACAGTTCACTTTAGAAGCTATACAAATGATTAGTGAAAAAAGTTCTTTCACACTAAAAAATTCACGTGAAAACTATAGTGCTTTCCAACTACAAGGCTGTTCTGACTGCTTTTGTTTATCTTTGGAGGTATCTTCATTAACACACCTCTTACAGAGAAAGAAACAGACCGTAAGAATTTGTCACATGTCATCATTATTACATGTTTCAGACCTGTGATCTGGCTCTAGTTCTGCTCCTTCCATTTTGCTACATCCTATTGAAGAACATGCCATTTTGCCCACTAAATAACCTGTTTATATAAAAAAGCATGGGCAGTAATAAGACACAACTTGCTTACTAATCCAAAACTTGGTGAATATAAGCCAGTACAGCTTTCTTGGGTGAAAGTTGGCAGTAATAGTTGGGTGTCTTTGAAAGTTTATACCCTTGATTTAATAATTATACTTTTAGGAAATAAGTGGGGGAGCAAACTGGTATTTTGACCAGACTTTTTTTTTTTTTAAACTGAATCATGTTGCATTTCACATAAATTTAAAGACAGGAGTTATCCATATATGGAATAGATCAAATTAATGAAATACATCTTTCAGTGAGGTCACTCCTGAGACCATTGATACAACCAAAACAAAGTCTCAGTAGATAAATAGAGACAGAGCAGATCGTTAATGCCATCACAAATCAGAGACCAGTTCACTGCTGATTCCCAGGTCACCAAAGGAAAGGTTTCCCACCCCCACCCAAGATTTGTGTGCTGGTGTTGAGGGAGGGAGAGGGTTTACCATGAAAACAGGAGAAATGTTGGTTCTGTATACTTAAGGAAATAAGATTCCTTTAGCAGTCAAATAGAGAAAAGGGCATTCTATCCAACATGCATTTTAAACATCATAAGATTTAAGAATTAAGTGGAACTCCAAAGATCCTTGTCTTGTGTTAATGGAAACTCGAGTATCTCTGAGGCTTTTTAGTTTTTATTAAGCAGCATCTCACAAAATTTGTTGATGGCAGACCTTAGCTGTATGTTTCACAAAGTCTTCACACTCGATAAATTTCTACCCAAATGTAGATTGCTGAGAAAGGGGAGCAGGAGAGCGTCCATATGTGTGGTATTTGTGAGTCTGGGTGGCGCTAGCCCCTCAATTCCTTCAGTATGTGACTCACTACTCATAGAACAGTTAAGTCCTACAGTTCCAGCCAACCTTTGTCATGCCTGTATTCTTGAAAGTTATGTTCAGTCCTTTTCAATGCCTCTTATTTGAATTCAAGTCTGCTCTTTTTTTGCATTTTGATTTCTACCCTTTCTGCCCCTTCAAGTTGTGTCATTTCAGTGAGAGAAAATTAGCAATTCTGATCACATATAAGGACACTGAATTTGCAAACCCTTTCAGAAAGTCTTAAAAATATTTGCATCATTTGTTCCACTAGTCTCATTTCTATAACCCTAAAAAAAATGAAGTATGGAACAATGCAGAATATCTGTCACAGTAGTCAGGGTTACCAAAATTATTGTGGAGTAAGGAAGTATAATGATCATTTCCAAAGAACATATCCATATTTAAGGGTTAATGAAGACTGGGAATCAACAGAGATGGGAAATAACCAGGAGATGTTAAGGACCTAGTTAAAGAAGTTGGGAATGATCAACACAAATGAACAGACTAAAACCTCATCAAAATAGCATTCTGTTGACAATAAAAGAAATAGGCCAATGTAATAGCATTCACCCCCAATAAACTTAATTGTATATAAGCTATTTGACCAAAGAGCCAAGACTACTCAATGGGGAAAAGACAAGTTTCTTCAATAAACAGTGCCAGATACTCATTCAAAAAGGGAACTGGAAGTATATTGAAGACTTTTTTTTTTTTTAAAGATTTATTTGTGCATACAGAACTGGGGTACAGGCCAGAGACTTGGGGTGGTGAGAGGCTTCACCAGGGGCAGAGTGGGGAACAGAACAGGCAGATCGACGAAGTACACTGCTGAGGGGAGTAGTAAACGGGTCAGGAGAGGTCTGCCACACCATGTGGTCACCTCCAGGGCAGGCGGGTATCAAACTCATGTGGGAAGCGGCTTTAGATTCTCAGTGCTGTGCTTTAACCCACTGCGCCACCAGGGAGGGCCTATTGAAGACTTTTTAAATGTAGAACCTGAAACCATAAAACTCCAAGAATACAGTAGCAAAACTTGACATTGGTCTTGGTAATCAGTTTTTGGATATGACACCCAAAGGAAAGGCAAAATTTTAATGGGACTACATCAAATCAAAGCATCTCTGCAGCAGAAGAAACCAACAAAGTGAACAGATAATCTGAGCAGATACTTGCTATGATCTGATAAAGTGTTAAATTTGAAAATACCTAACCCACACAACTCAATAGAAAAAGAAAGAAAGAAAGAAAAACAGGCAAAGGAACCTATGAAACATTTTCCCAAAGAAAACAGAAGGTGTTAAAAGATACTCAACATCCCTGGGAACTGTGAATTAAAACTTCAATGAGATTAGCACAAGCTTGGTAGAATGGTCATCAAAAAGACAAATGTTGGTATGGATGTGGAGAAGGGGGAACCTTTGTGCACTGTTCATGGACTTGTAAATTACTATAGTCACTGTGGAAAACAATATGGACGATTCTCAAAAACAGCTATGATGTGATCCAACAATTCCACTTCTTGGGCTATCTCCAAAAGAGAGAAAAACATTAACTCTTGCCTGCACCCCTGTGTTCAAGCAGCATTGTCTACTATAGCCAACTCATGGAAAAAATCCAAATGTCTGATGGGTGGATAAAGAAGTCATGGTACACACAAACCCTTGAGTATTTTTCAGTGATAAAAAATTTAGTCTACCAGTTTTGACAATATGGATGGACCTTGAAGGCATTATGCTAGGTGGAAAAAATAGAGAATGACAAATACCGTATGCCATCACTTATATGTGGAAGCTCATAAAGACAAAGATCAGGCTGTGGTAACCTGGTGAAGGGGAGAGAGTGTGTGTCTTGGAAATAGTTGGTCAAATGGTAGAAACTTTAAAGTTATAAATAAAAACTAGGGATTTAATGTACACCATGATGGCTAGCTAACACTGCTGTATGACATAGTTGGGAGAATAAATCCTAAGGTTTCTTACTACAAGGTAAAACTTTTCCGTTTTATCTTTTTATTGTCTGAAAAGATGGTTTGGGCTTGCTGAGCCTATTATATAATTAATTTCACAGTACTTGTCCGTTAAACCATTCTGTACATCTTAAGTTTAGGCAGTGATATCTGTACGTTTAAGTAGAGAAGAAACCTGGGAGGGAAAGACTCAGGCCTGTGCATTGGCTCTAGAAGTTAGGAACTTATACTTTTTTTTTTTAAAGATTTATTTATTCGTACAAAACTGGGGTACAGGCCAGAGATGCGGTGGGTGAGAGGATTCAGCAGAGACAGAGTAGGGTACAGAACAGGCAGATCAACGAAGTACACTGCTGAGGGGAGCAGCGGGTGGATCAGGAGAGGTCTGCCCCACCATGTGGTCACCTCCGGGGCAGGCGGGAATCGAACTCACGCGGAAGTGGCTTTAGCTTCTTTGTGCTGTGCTTTAACCCGCTGTGCCACCAGGGAGGGCCAGGAACTTATACTTCTAACTATATTTTGTAAATGGTAGGACCAAAAAGCAGATTCCATGGAATTGAGGTGATGGGGAATGTGTAAAATTATCAATAAGTTTGGCTATGAACTAAAGAGATAAAGGACAATAAGCAAAGGCACACAGAGCAAGGGAGAGTTTTAAGTGAAAGTCAGTTCACTTCTCTCAACATACTGCATGTCCTCTGTGTGCTAGTAGTTTTAGGTGCAAGAATTAGTAAGAGGATATTTCCTGTATGGGGCTTTGTTTTCTTGTGAGTGGATACGTGTTTTGTGAAAATTGATGAGAAATTGGTTGAAGATAGAGTGATGAGAGAAGGTGCTATTTTAGACAGGACATCACCTTTGATGAGGTGACCACTAAACAGAGTTGAATACAGTGAGGAACAAATGTTAAGATGTGGAAAGTGACTCCCCCACACATATGGACAAAGCGAAGAGCAAAGACCTTATGCTTGGTTTCACTGCAGTGCAGCAAAGATCCCAGCAAAGCTTGAGTAGAGGAGAGGAGGGATTTGAAGTTAGTCAGTTTTCCTCAGCCTGATACATCATCTGTAAAATGAGCAGAATTGTACCTCCCACCTCAAAAGGATTATAATAAGAATCTACTAGGTCAATGAATGTAAAATGCAGATTGAGCACATTTAAGTATTTGCTATTGTTAGTATAACTAAACAATCATTAAAGCACCACTGGTAGGGACTGTCCATCCTCTGTTTGCATAGATGACATTTACCCAGTGCTGGGGATCGGCCCCAGAAGTAGAGCCCTTAGTCCCTGCCTCACTACTTCCCCCCCCCCCCCATGAGCAGGAGCTTCAGTAACACTATAGTTTGATGTGATAAAACATGTTTTTGAGGCCAGTCCCACACACCTAAGTAGTCTTAACATTTTAGATGTGCCCAGAAAAAAAGGATATCAAGAAGTTTGAGCCCTGTTTTCTTTTAAAGAGGATAATTAGCCTGATGTATCTTAGGGGTAATATTTTACTATTGAAAGAAAACATTGACTTCTAAGGGAAAGGTTTAGTTTCTGTATGAGGATTGCCATAGTTAGCTGCATATGACAGAAAATTCACCATAACAGTGAATCAAAAAGATGGAAGTGTATTTACTCATTCACACAGGTCTGGCGACTCTGACCATAGATGGGGTAGGCATTCAATTTTAAATCCATGGGGTATTGCTCTCATCCTCCGTGGCTGAGCAATACGACCACATCCTAAGCAGCAGGGAGAAATGGAAGGAGAGACATGATCAGAAATTTGCACAATTCTGATCACATTCTATTGGTTAGAACTATGTCAGATGGCTGCCAGGGAAGCTGGGAATTGGAGTGTTTAATTTCAGTAACCATGTACAACAGTGTTAACTTAAACATTGCCGAGGCTGGAGGACAGGTCACTATTTGTGGGTTCTCACTTGTGTGCTGATAATTGTAAGACATGACTAAGGCTCAGGGGCAAGAACAATGAGATTTATTAATAATTAGATAATTTGGAAAAACTAAGGTTTCTAAGGCCACAATGGCTGGCAGTCCTACCCTAGGTAATGTACACATCGTCCAGTAGTCCGACCCACAGGCTGCTCATGTTAGATTGTGTTGTCCCTTCCACAAGAGCTGGTGGCGCACAGGTAAGTGGTGGACCAAGATCCAAACCATGGCAGCAGCTGGAGATGTTCAGAGGTAGTTGCTGAGGTGGCACCAGAACAGCCAGCAACATCAGTGCCTCACTGGCCAGTGCCAGACACTGGACCGGACAGTAGCAGAAGCAACAGCACCAGGAGGCAATGCTGGAAGATTAGAAACAGTGGGGAGTTCTCAGAGGTCTCTGGATTCAGGTCAACAGTGTTCAACCTCATATCTGATGGTGCTAGAGTGCAGGCACGATTGTTACAGAGCTATGAGGGCTGGTAACACAAGGTACCATCAGACAGCCCTTTCAGAGACACCCTGGCCAATGATGTCAGTCAGCAGGTGATGTTGGAAGAAGGGCTGGAGGCAGGAGCAATGGTTAGGCTGCACTTTGAAGTGGAGATCAGATGTGAAGGTCTACAGGGGTCTTGAAAGCCTGAAAGTTGTTTTTTTTTAAAGATTTATTTATTCATACAGAACTGGGGTACAGGCCAGAGATGCGGAGGGTGAGAGGATTCACCAGAGACAGTGGGGAACAGAACAGGCCGATCAACGAAGTACACTGCTGAGGGGAGCAGCGGGCGGGTCAGGAGAGGTCTGCCACACCATGTGGATCTCCTCTGGGGCAGGCGGGGATGGAACTCATACGGAATTGGTTTAAGCTTCTTGGTGCTGTGCTTTAACCCACTGCGCCACCAGGGAGGGCCCTCCTGGAAGTTTTTTTTTTTTTTTTAAGATTTATTTATGCATACTGAACTGGGGTACAGGCCAGAGGTGCAGGGGTGGTGAGAGGATTCACCAGAGACAGAGTGGGGAGCAGAACAGGCCAACTGATGGAAGTACACTGCTGAGGAGACCAGTGGGTGGGTCAGGAGAGGTTTGCCGCGCCATGTGGGTTACCTCCAGGGCAGGCAGGAATCAAGCTCATCTGAAGTGGCTTTAGCTTCTTAGTGCTGTGCTTTAACCCACTGTGCCACCAGGGAGGACCCTGGAAGTTTGCTTTTTTTTTTTTAAGATTGATTTATTTATGCATACAGAACTGGAGTGCAGGCCAGAGATGCAGGGTGTGTGAGGATTCACCAGAGACAGTGAGGAGCTCAACAGGCAGAGGTAACTGAAATACATTGCTGAGGGGAGTAGCAGTGGGTCAGGAGTGGTCTGCCACGCCATGTGAGTCAGCTTTCTGACTGGGGATCGTGCTGCAGTGGCTCTGGTAGCTTCATAGTGCTGTGCTTTCACCTGTTGGTGCCATCAGGGAGGGCCTAGCCTGGAAGTTCTTTCCAAGAGGTTGAAACAAGTCTTCCTGTGAAGATCTTTCCAGGAGAAGGGTCCCATGAGTCTGAATCTCTACCCTTGGGACTCTGGGTTTATATGCTCTGTCTTTCAGATCTGATTGGTTTGCTTACAATTGCAGTTGGCTGATTGGTGCCAGTCAAGCTCCAATCAGATCAGTCCATTTATGATGCTTAATGATCTTAATAAAGGTGAAATCTTGGCCTGCACATGTAGACCCAACCTATGGTGAGGTCAGGCAGCCTCTTCAGTGGAGAGTTAAGGGAAACTACAGCTGAGAGCATAAGGACAGATGCTCATGCAAGAGGTCCCACATTGGGCTGTTAGCGCCAAAACCAGGGGCTGGCCCACAGCCAGGCTGCACAGCCCTGGCCCTCAAACCTGTGCATGCCCCTACAGTAACAGCAGTGATGGGGCTCCCGCTTCACTTAGCTAACACAACTAAATGAATGCATTATTATAAAAGGGAGGGGATTTGAAGGAAAACCAACAGCCATTTTCACAGACACATAAGTTTGAGTAAAATAAATGCTATTTTCTCAAATTTTTTTTTATGATCAGTGACTTTAAAGCCCTAAAGGTCATATAAGCAGGGATATGAGATAGCCTAGTGAGGGCAGGGGGTCAAGGTTAGCTCCTCATGGGCTGTGGAAAAATCCACAGAGACTGAGAAACGTAAAAGCCAAATTTGACTGAAGGTACTTTCCAAGAGAGGAAAGGGCCGAAGTTGGATGGTACAGAAGTCAGTGGCTGTCTGCAAAGGTTAACAGCTGGAATTTGGCTTTTGTATTCTAGTTCCCTGTGCATTGTGGTTTCTCTTTCCTCACTTAGCAAGTTATTTAAACTTTTTGTTAAGACTGTGGCACAGGAAATGTTGCAAGTGTTTAGTGTCTTGGTGGTGTTGATGGGAGTGAGGCGCTCACAAGGCCCAGTTTGTTTATTTTTGAAATGTTCATTCATCCCACTGATCAGACAGCCTAAAGAACTGAGTGGACAATTCCACAAGTTTCCAAGGACAGGCTTGAGCCTGCTTCTAAAATGTCTATATCACTGCAGAATTTGAAACTTGGCTTCATTGTGTTAACCTTCATTGAAGTTACTGGACACGGGACCTCAATTATTTATGATAATGCAGAGACACTGACATACCATGTTGATCATTCCACAGTGTATCGATCCATCAAATCAGCATATTTCCACCCTGAACTTGCACAGTGCTACACATCTATAGACTAGTTGTTTAAATAAGTAGAGAAAGCTCCTGATACACATCTAAAAGAATCAGATGATTTGCAATTGGTCAAAGATCTAAGATTTATTTTGATTTTAGAAAAACCTGCGACAGCATATAGTACCCAATTTTTTAAGCTTTTTTTGTCCTTGCTTTTGGTAGATATAGCAAATTATTAGTGGTTTCAGTAGAGACACAACAAAATATTAAATATACTTTGTTATTTTTATTTCTTTATTGTGAATTACTCTTATTTTACATCCTTGTACAATGTAGGATTTCTCCTTCTCAGTGTCCTCACTTGACCTCTCTCAGCAGCAGGCAGGAATAGTTAGTCCTCCACCACAATAAACTGAGCCCCACACCTGCTGTTTTCTTCCCGTTCTTTCTCCTTCTCCCCTCTGCCTCCCTCCCCTTACCCTTCTGAAGGTTCAAATCTATGGCCTGCTTTCAGGGGTCAGTTTTATAGTCTGTCTTTTCTGATTGCTGTCTGGTTTAAAAATCTGATACTTTAATTTCTCTATATTTCTTATATAGGTGAAACAGTTGTGGTACTTAGCTTTCTCTTTCTGATTTATTTCACGTGGAATAATCTCAGCTTCATCCATTTTGCTGCAAATGGCATGAGTTTATCTTTTCTGATCACCAGAGTAGTATTCCATTGTATATGTACTATGCCTTCATCTGTTCTGTGACATTTAGGTTGTTTTCATATATTAGGTATTGTGAAAAGCACTGCTATATACCTAGAAGCACAGGTTTCCTTTCAAATTAGTGTTTTTGGGTTCTATGTCTAGATACTTAGGAGTGGAATGACTAGGTCATATGACAGAGTCATTTTTAATCTTTTAAGGAAACTCCAAACTTCTTTCTGCATTTTCACCAACAGTGTAAGATTCCTTTTTCTCCACACCCTTGCCAGCACTTTGGGCCATTATATGTGTGTGTGTGTATAGGTGTGTGTGTGTATGCGCCATTCTCATTGGTGTGAGGTGGGGTATCTCATTGTGGTTTTGATTTTCCCTGGTAATAACCATTTTTTTCTCATGCCTGTTGGCCTTTGTTTTTTTTTTTTTTTTTTTTTTGAGAAGTGCCTATTTAGCACTTCTGTCCATTTTGGGCTTTCTTTTTGTTGAGTTGCATGAGCTCTTTAATATCAGCCCCTTGTCATATGTATGGTGTGCAAATATTTCCTCCCAGTAAGTAGGGTGTGTCTTCATTTTAGTTACTATCTCTTTCTCTCTATAAAAGCTTTTTAGTTTGATGTAGTCCCAGTGTTTATATTCTCTTTTGTTTTCCTTGATGCTGGGGATAAATCCTCAAAGATGTTTTTGAAGTGTTTATGTGGAGTGTTTTGCTGATGTTTTTTTCTATGTATTTTATGGTGTCAGATCTTATATCCAAATATTTTACCCATTTTGAGTTGGTTTTCATATATGATAGATAGTTATTTAGTTTCATTCTTTTGCATGTGGTTGTCCAATTTTCCCAACACCATTTATTGAAGAGGTTTTCCTTGTAGTGAATATGTCATAGTTGCCCATTATGTGTGGTTTTGATTCTGGGCTCTCAGTTCAATTCCATTGGTCTGTGTTCCTGCTTTTGTTCCAGTACCATGCCATTTTAATTATTATGGCTTTATACTGTAGTTTGAAATATGGAAGTGTGCTACTTCAATTATTTCCCTTTTTAGCCAGAGAACTTTGGGGTCTTTGTGTTTCCATATGAATTTCAGTAATATTTGTCCTATTTCCTTAAAGGATGATGTTGTGATATTTATTGGTATTGTGCTGAATTTGTAAATTGCTTTGGATAGGATGGCCATTTTTACAATGTTGAGTCTTCTTATCCATGATTAGGGAATATATTTCCAATTCTTTGTGTCTTCAATTTCTTTTAACAATATTTTATTCTCTTCCTTGTACAAGTCTTTCACCTCTTTTGTTATTCCAGGTATTTAATTGTTTTTGGTGAGGTTATACAAGGTATAGTTTTCTTAATTTCCTCTTCATCTGCTTCATTGTTTATATGATTTTTGCATGTTGATTTTGTATCATGCCACTTGACCATACTGGTTTATTGTTTTAGTTTTTCACAGAGTCTTTGGGGTTTCCTATGGATATTATATCATTTACAAATAACAATAGCTTTACTTCTTTCTCAATCTGGATTCCTGTTGTAGCTTTCTCTTGCCTGATTGCTGCAGCTAGTATTTCTAATACTATGTTAAATAGTCTTATACCAGATCTTGGCTTTTAGTTTTTACCATTGAGAGTGATACTAGCAGTGGCTTTTATTATGCTAAGCTACATTCCATTTGTCTCCCAGTTTTTCCAAGGTTTTCATCATAAGTAGATGCTGAAAATTATCAAATGCTTTTTCAGCATCTATTGATATGATCATGTGGTTTTTACTTTCCTTTTTGTGAATGTGAATTATGTTGGTTGATTTTCAGACACTGAACCATCCTTGTGTCTTGGTATAAGTTTCACTTGGTTATGGTGTGTAATCTTTTTAATACACTATTTGATTTGGCTTGCTAATATTTTATTGAGGAGTTTTGCATTTATGTTCATTAAGGAGATCGTTTTTCTTTCTTTGTGTTGTCTTTGTGTTTTGATGTGGCTCCATAAAGTTTGTTTGGAAATGTTCCTTCTTCCCCAATTTTTAAGGAGTCTGAGCAAGATAGGTATAAGTTTGTTTTTGAAAGTTTGATAGATCTTGCTTGCGAAGGCATTTGGTCCTGGACTTTTGTTTTTGGGAGAATTTTGATTGCTGTTTCAATTTCCTTGTTTGTTATGGTTTGTATAAGTTTTCTATTTTAGATGACTGTATAATGCATAGAATCTGTCCATATCACCTAGGCTTCATTGATCTTTTAGACTGTCATTTTATTTACTATTGTATTTATTTCTGCTCTAATTTTTATTATTTCCTTCCTTTTACTGGCTTTTGTACTTTTTGTACTTCTTTTTCCAGATTCTTGAGTGGGCATTTTCTATTTTCTTAAGGTGGGCCTTTATTGCTATATACTTTCCTTTTAGTATTGCTTTAGCTGTGTCCTTTCTGAAAGGTTTTATCTTTACAATCATTTGTCATTTATCTCATTTATTTTTTCCCTTTGATTTCCTCATTAACCCAATGGCCATTTTTTTCCTCATTTGTATCTTTGAGCCTACTGGTTTGTTCTTCCATTCAGTTTATTCTGCTTCCTTGGCTTTCTCTAGAAATTTTCATCTACTCCTTTGATCGTACTACATTGTTCAGTTCAATTTTTTCCTTATTTAAAGTTTTCGTCTTCTTTTCCTGTATTGTGTTTTTTATAGCATTTATTTGGTTTTCTGACTTTGTACATATTTCTGAATTGTTTTTTCTGTGTTTTCTTTTTATTGTTACAATTCTTTAATTTCTTTAATCATGGCAATTTTGAATTCTGTGTCTGATAGATAAAGACGCTCTTCCAGATCTCTGTGGCTTGACTCTAGGGTTTTGTTTTCACTCTGTGGTGAATTGCTTGGTCATTGTATTTTTCTTTCTTCCTATTGCTGGCTTTCGGTGTGCTTGGCTATAGTTGGGTCTTCTGTGGGCATGGGTTTTCCTCTCCCACTATTCTTGTTGCTTGCCAGATAATAGATACAGTCCTAAGGGAGGCCTCTTAGGCAGTGGTGGGGTTGTGGCCCTACTGGGGTCATTGTGCTGATAGGTGGACTGTTAGGGCTTGGATCTAAGCAAGTGGTAGGTTCACAGGACCTGCTGGGGACATGATCCAGTTTAATTTCAAAGTTAAATTTAACCTCCTGATAGCTTAAAAAAGATTTATAGTTTATAATTTAGAATTGAAATATTTCAAGAAAATAAAATACATAGAATATCAAAATCTAAAACATGAAAGTAGACAAATGCAGGCTGCTAGTGTTCAGTAACTATTACAAGACACATTGAAAATGTGTACCTTCTTGCCAGATTTTAGATCCAACAGCATGCCACACTGACATTTTACATAAACAGCACATAAAGTCACAGACACATTCTAAGTGGCTGGGAGAAAATGACTGATGCAGAACTGAAAAATAACAGTCAAGGAACTTCAAACATTGGAAGTTAATTTGCACACTTGCACTGGGACCTTGGTGAAGTGGGACATGTCATCCCTCTGATGTGGAGTCCGAGAGCATTAAGGTAAAAATGTTTTGCTATCCTCAGTCACACACAGGAAACACCAACATAGTTCATTTTCATTTCTCTTAGGAGGGAAATGTTGCAAGGCCTAGCATATTTTTATAGCTGAGACTATACAAAAAAACTGGCCTAACCCCAAAAAGGCAAGGGGTCAGGGAGTTGCCGGAATCGAGGAAGGAAATGTTGACAAAACCTGCTACAAAGAATCTGTGAGGATATCTGAATCTTTAGTCCCTTTTAAACTCATTCACTGGGCTGGAAATGTGAGGATATTTTTGTGTGAAGAATGTGGAAAGGTATCCTGAAGGGATTTAGCACTTATTCAGATCAAAAGAAAAGGATGTTCTAAAAAACAGAACCAAATTTAAGAGTCAGGGTCTTAAGAAGCAGCCTTTCTAGAAACTGGAATCTCATAAAGTCTTAGGAATAGCAAATGGAATTAGAGTTAATAGTGTTAAAGTCTCTAATATTTAGAAAGCCTCAATTGCTTGAGAGCACATTTCCTTGTGTCTAGTGCAGAAGTCAGTTTTATTCCAAGAAAAGTACAGAGAGCTGTTGTGTTGAGATTTTGTTTAAAAAAAAAAAAAAAGCAAGGATTGAAATGGACTTGAACAAACGGCCTTTTATCATTGAAAAAATCTGGCCTCTCTGTTCCCTGAATTGCTCTACTGTCTGACTGTAAGACTTAGAAAGAAACAAAAATATTAACCACAGACCTAGTGAGCTTCATGGCTCCCCTCCCTACCCTCAGAATAGTGGCCCCAGGTATATTTCTGTCCTCACATGCTGGTGCTCATCAGCAAATGTGGGGTATGGTCTCTCAGAGCCCATTTGGGCCCACTTTGCATTCATACCAAGTGGAGACTGCCTCTGGACGGGAGTACGTGGAACCCAAAGCTATGAAAAGCTGGTTGGCACTGCCCAGTGGAGCTGTCACATACAGGCCTCTAGAGGCACCTTCAGGTATATGCTCTGTAAAGATGAGCAGACGAGATTAATGCTAAATGTCAGTCATCGAGGCAACTACCATACATTCACGTCCGTCATTGTTGCCTAGCAGAACAGCAGCATTGGAAATGGCTTGAGGATGATGAAATGGCTTAAGATTACTCAAAGCCCATGTGGAGCAATGAGAAACCTAGAGGGGGGAAATCAGAAGTAATGTGTAGCTCCCATCCAAAGGCAGTGTTGGATTTATTAGCATTGAGTAGAAAGGTGGGTAAGGACATTGGGGGTGTATATGCATGGGTGATGGGGTAGGGAATGTAAGATAGGGTGGAGTGATCAGGAGTATTGCCTGGGGGACTCCATTATTCCTGCCAATCTAAGCATATGATTTTCATTCTAACATCTACCTGCTGTTTTCATCAGATACTTGTTTTCCAGTATCTTCCTCATACTGATACAGGGCAGCAAGGGGCATTAAAATTGGCCAAGAACACTGCGCAAATAGCTCACCAATCACTGCCTGACTTCTTCGCCCATACACAATTGCAAGACTAGTCAGGCTCAGAGAACACCTATGGAATTTAGTTCGCAAACCAGGGAAAAACAGAGTTACTGAGGCCAAAAATGGCCTTTTCCTCATCTGAAGCTGTGTCCAGTGTTTTTCAATCCTAAACAAAAGCAGCTAAAATGGCATCTTCTCAATACTGAGGACCAGGAGCTCTTCTCACAAGCAATAGGCCACATGTCCAAGATGGCATCTTCCTGCCTCTGCCAACCTAAAACATGCAGCAGCCAGACTCTAGGCCAGGTTCTGACTCACAGGACAGTGGAAGATGCTCCCGGAGTGGCTGAGATGCCCCAGCATAGCGCCAGAACAGTGATACTCAATTCAGCAACTGCAGTAACTGAACTACCTGACAAACAGCCACACTTAGCAGCTCAGCAAGGCGCCTGGCTCCTGGTTTTCACCTTCTCTGCCAGATCAACTGTAGCAAAACCAAGAGCAGTTTCAGTCTCTCTGCTAAGTGCAAAGCCTCTGAATTTTTCCTGTCTGAGTTTGGCTGCTGGAGGCTTCTCTTTGTCCTTCAGAGGTCTGCAACAGCCTTTTGGAAGATCAGAATGGTGGAGACCAGAATTTGTTCACTCCTAATGCTGAAGTTTCAAAAGATTTGAATCCCAAAGACTGAATGACTTTGTGTCCCCTTCTGCAGTACCTTGTATTTCTTTAAAGATTTATCTATTTATGCATACAGAACTGGGGTACAGGCCAGAGGTGCAGGGGTGGTGAGAGGATTTACCAGAGACAGAGTGGGGAACAGGACAGGCAGATCAATGAAGTACCCTGCTGACCAGAGTAGTAGATGGGTCAGGAGAGGTCTGCCGCGCCATGTGATCACCTCTGGGGCCGGGATCGAACTCATGCTGAAGTGGCTTTAGCTCTTAGTGCTGTGCTTTAACCCACTGCGCCACCAGGGAGGACCACCTTTTATTTCTTATCCATTGCCCCACCCCCAAAATGTTACCTTTATAGCATTTCCCCTGGGACTATCTATTCTCACCAGCAACCCCTTCCAACAGGCACCACCTGTAATAGTTTTTTGGCTTCAGCCACTGGTTCTTTCATTCTTGGTGAGAAGCCCCTATATGACCCTACAGCTTGCTGACAAACAGGGACTCTGGGCACCAAGACAGTATCCCTGAGAACAAGGGACATGGGGGACCCCCGCATACATGTGCATGTTACATGCACTTTTAATAGTTCTTAAACTAACCCTGCAATACAAGAATTAGGTCTTTGGACCATGGTTGAGGAAACCAGACTTGAAAAAGGTGAGTGATGACCAAGAATCTAGGTCCCCACAGAATGTTCCCTGTCTTGTTACACCTTCTGAAATTCTTCACACCAAATTCCTGGGCCAAAAATTAGCAATTTCCCATCCTGAGACTAAAGCTGCTGCCACCTAAACCTTACCCACCCACCCCCACTGCCTGCCAAAATCTTCAATAGCAATATGTAAAACTCACATACTTGGTTATTCTGAGAGCCAAAACCTACATAAAATTCTAAACTCACTGTGACTTTAATTGCAAACCAGTTACTAAAGATGCTACAAATAAAATATTGCAAGGTAAAGACCACTATGTCTCCTCCCACTTCCCATGCTTCCTTGCTGTTATTTCAAGAAAACAAAGGCAGGTCCACCACCCCTGAGATGCCTCCATGACCTAGCAGTATCTCAGGAAGGGGACAATTTAATTTTGCCTCCGTGGAGCCTGGTATGCCAGGCTTGGCCTCCAGGACTCATTTGATAGATTTTTTGTGGAAGATGTCACTCTGATAGGAAGTTCACAGTGGTACAGCTTTATTGAGATTTGCTTTGTGGTGTAGTCTTGTAACAAAGTTACATAGGATTTGGGCCTTTAAGAAAACACTGCATATTTGTTTTAGAAATACTGCTGTTCTGCAAATTATAAACACAAGAAGTGATATTAACAGAAGGAAAGAGCATTCTTCCCCTTCCTGTTCCAAAGAAGGGCTCTTTGACTCTGACATCTTCTTGGCAGCCAACAAGACTTTTAGTCATTTGATATTTTCTTCTGATTCACATTCATGTAGTGAAGGAAAAACTGCCACAATTAAGAAATGAATGCTGGAATCCGACCATGTTATGCCTGGCTTGTTTTAATAATCTCTTGGTAAATTTTCCCAGTGCAGAGAAAAACAATGTCAGTTTCTGCTGGCCTACTGAAATAGTGAGTTGTCACACAGAAGCTGTGTTGGTTACTGAAAATTTTTGATTTGTCTAAATGGAAAGTCCATAAACTGCTTTTTTCCTATCTTAGAAAAGAAAATATAAATGATATCTATGCTTGTCTTTCTTAAAAAGAAAACTGAAACCCCATAAAGTTTCTACAATTTCCAAGAATATTTTTGTTCCTGCTGACCTTTGAAAGGCCGTCCTAACAAAGCATCCTTGCTGCTATTCATACTGTAAGACATAATCATGGCCTTTACACACTATCACTTTATGAAATGGGTTTGGAATATGGGTATTTTGGTAACAATTCTTGGAAAACCTCTTTGCAGCATAAAATAGTAAAGCACACAAATTTTAAGTGTCTTGCTTCATGAATTTTATGAGATAGACCATCTATGCTAACTCCTACTCAGATCAAATTACCTGAAACCTTCAGGTGTCTTCCTGGTCATCCCCACAACTCTAATCACCATTCTAATTTCTAACATCATAGATTGGTATGCTTGTTTGCTTTTGAAGCTTGTGTAATTAGAATCATACTATATGTGCTTTTTTTGTGTCTACCTTCTTTTCACTCAACTTTGTCTAGATCTATATTGCTATGTGGTAGTAATTATTTTTCATTCCTGTATAGTATTTCATTGTGTGAACATAGCATACTTTATATACATATTCTACTGTGATACTCTTTTGGGTTGTTTCAATTTTTTGTCTATTATCAGTGAAGCTTCTAGGCACATTCTTATACATGTCCTCTGATGAATGTAAGCACTCATTTTTGTTTCATATTAAGCTCAGAGTGGAACTGTTGAATTAAAACATATGAATGTATATATGAATATACATATATATGAATATATATATATGTGCAACCCTAGTACTACCAAAAATATTCCAAATTATTTGTATCATTTTATGCTCCACCAATAATTTATAGAAGAGTTTAAGTTGCTCTATATACTTGCCAATATTTACTATTTTGACATTTTAATTTAGCTGTTCTCATGGGCATATAGTGATAGCTTATGGTTTTAATTTGTTTTCCCCTTATGAATAATAATGTTAATATCCTTTTTATTCCTATTAGTCATCTGGATATTTATTCTTAGTTTTTATTCTTCTGTCTATCTGTTCTTCAAAAATGATTTTTTCCTACTAATTTGTTGAGATTTGTTATGTATCTTGGATATGATTTGTTACTTGCATGCAGAAGCAACATTCTTCTAGTATATAATTTCTTTTAACTCTTAATGGTGTATTCTAATTAAGAGAGTTTGATTTTAATAAAATCCAATTAATCAATCTTTTTATGATTAGTGATTTTTTATGGTATGATTAGGAAATTTTACCTACCTCAAGGAGATGAAGATAATCTCTATTTTCTATGAGAAACTTTATTTTTTTTTTTCCATATATAGGTCTCTGATCTACTTTGAATTGCTGTTTGTATACCGTAAGATGAAGGAATCAGGGTTTGCTTTTTTCTGTGCAAATATCCAGTTGCCTCAGAGTCAGTCACTTATTATTAAAAAGACCCTTTTCCCTCCACATACACAGACATTGAATTACAGTGATATTTTTGTCAGGAATCAATGGAGACTATATGTGCACTTGTTTCTGGATTTTCTTTCTGTTCCATTAATTTGGATCCACTTCCTCTCCAACCTCTGCTAGAAGTCTTATAACCTGCACCACTATATGAATCATGAGGAGTAGCTAACTCTACAAGGCAGACACCCTGTTTTTGTCTACAAACATGCTTGCAACAACTTGAAACTGTTATTTTCACTAGAATAATTTTACTAACTTCAGTCATATCCATATGGCTTACAAGTATAATCATTAGGACTGCTTCCCCCATAAATCAGTGGGGACTCTTATGATGTTGGACACCACAGGAGCTATCATAACCCTCATATGAATCTTTGCAAGACCTTATGTTTGGATATTTAGAATAAATTCTATTATAGCCCTCACCATAGCCATTATGATCACTACATTGTCAAGAGGAATGTTCACCATGAAAACCCAAATGGCCATAATCTCAATGTATATAGTCTTGAGGTGGTAGAGTATAATCTTGGTGTCTCAGAAACTTGATAATCTCTGCTTGAATAACTTCCTTTCTGACATAACAGTCATTTTTGTGTGACAGTTAGTCCTTGCTCCTGGAAGGGATTGACTTCCTGCATGGAGGACCTCCATAATTTTCTTTCTCATGTAATGCTGATCCTCACCCTCCCATTCCACTATTGTTTTGTCCGGGCACAAAGGGAACAGATCTTTAAGGAAGAGGACTTCCACTTCTTGAGGATAGACTTCTTTTAAGTGAAAGGAGACCCCGAGAAGAACTCAGGTTGAGATTCAGAGTCTACCATCATCCAAGTGTCGTCCATATGCAGGATGCTCTCGTGCACCTCCTCTTGTGTATCTAAAGCTTCTTAGAATGCCTGTGTTTCTTGGAGGAGGTGGAGGTGATGTCTGTGTCTACCATCACCTTCAAAACAAGGTTTTGTGGTTTTGGGTAGTTAGGCTATTTCCGTACTTTAGCTATCGTAAATAGTGCTGCAATGAACATAAGAATGCAAGTATCTTTTTGAGTTAATGTCTTTGTGTCCTTTTGGTAGTGTTCTAGGAGTGGAATTGCTGGGACATATGGAAAATCCCTTTTTAGTAATTTGGGGACTCATTTAAACTTTATATAGCCAATGGGATAAGGATCTCTTTGTTGATGGAATATTTTTCCTGTAACCAATGAGCACTATTACACTTATTTGTTTCAAAAGTATTTGGTATTCATTAGAAATTGTGTTAGGTTGAAGAAGAGAAGACTTGAACTGTAGACTATGTCTAAACATCCTCAGAGAGAAAGATCTATAGGCTTGCAAACTTTTGAAATTTTCTTAGAAATATTTCTAATTAAACTAGATCATATTGGAGTTATGGAGGAATCAGTAAAATTTTTTAAGTGGGAAGGAAGTTCTGAGACCATCTTCAGTCCACCATTATGCTTCTGTATACTTGAATATGGGAAAATAAGGTGTATTTTCAATTTTGTTATTCATGCTGTGCATTTTAAATAAATAGCTGAATACTTAGAAATTTGATTTTAGATGTATTTCTGACCTTTAGAAATAACAACTGGCTTAAAGAGGGATGAAAGTACAAATAAAATGGGCTACTTCAATTTCCAAAGAAAACTTAAGGAAAAGTTGTTGTACTTTACAGCTTTCAATCCTAGAGAAAAGATTTCATTATTTTATATGTAAGGTAACTCTCTGGGCTCCTGACATCTTCATAGAATTTGAGTGGACTTTCCTTCTCTTGAAAATGAATGGGCATTTTCTTGCCCTCCACACTCATGAGCTTCATTGCCAATGGGCCAAGGTTAACATAATCCTGTGGTGAATAGAGAAAAGAGAATGGAAGAGTTGATTTAGCAGGTTAATAGTCTCAGTGGATTATTTAAAACTTTTTTGAATTATAGTTGAGATTTACCTGTCAGATTTCATTTCCCTCTGAAGTGGCTGTATACTATATAACAATGCAATAAGAGAGCTACTGTAAAGAAAAAAATTACTCAGTAACCTACATACCTACTCATACATATAGGAAAGATCTCCCAAAAGGCAGGGTAGAAGAAAGCTTGCTCATTTGGGGGTGTGTATGTGTTAGACTAGGGAGATGTATAATTCAATTAGTGAAAGATAAATGCTGGATAAATATGCACAGTCCTTCATTGTCTAGGTTATAACTACAGCAGAATTTTCTACATCACCCAAGAACAAGGGGGAGGAGCTGGAGACATTCCTTTGACTATATAAACATTCTGGTAGTGAGAAAAATTCATGTATATATATGATCTCACACACACACACATCTATCTATTTAACTATCTACCTATATATAAAATGTTTCCACATTCTTCCAGGCTGCCTATAGCTAAAGATGTCCACAAACAGAAATAAAAGTCTAATTTATAGGGCCCTCCCTGTTGGCGCAGCGAGTTAAAGCACTGCATTGAGAAGCTAAAGCCACTTCCGCATGAGTTCGATTCCTGCCTGCCCCGGAGGTGACCACATGGCATGGCAGACCTCTCCTGACCCGCCCGCTGCTCCCCTCAGCAGTGTACTTCGTCAGTCAGCCTGTTCTGCTCTCCACTCTGTCTCTGGTGAATTCTCTCACCACCCCTGCACCTCTGGCCTGTACTCCAGTTCTGTATGCACAAATAAATATATCTTTAAAAAAAAGAAAATGACATTTATTAAAAAGACCACCAACAAGTGCTAGAAAGGATGTAGAGAAAGTGGTGTCATCTTAAACTGTTGGTGGGAATGTAAACTGGAATAGCCATTTTGGTAAAAGGCAAATGATTTATATGATCTGAAGGCAAACCAGAGTATAGTACAGTCATTTTGGAAAGCAATCTGGATTTACCTTTAAAAAATAACAATGGATATACCATATGACATGACAATTTCACGCTTGGGCATCTACCGAAAGAACATGAAACTATCAACTCGAAAAAGTTTATATTCCACAATGTTTACTACAGCATCATTTACAATAGATAGGACAAACAACCCACCTGTGCCCTGATAGAAGATGTCTCAAAGGATGTGGTATATGTACACAATGGAATACCATTCAGCGATAAGGAAAGATGAAATGTTACCATTATAGAAAATGGAAGTAGCTTAAGGGAATTATGTGTAGTCAGAATAACAAAGACAAGTATTGGACATTGATATAACAAACAATGCAATAAAGCAAGATACTGATAAAAACTACTGGCTCTGGGCCCTCCCTGGCAGCATAGCGGGTTAAGATGCACCACTGCAAGCCAGCCACAGCTGCTTCAGTGAGAGTTCGATCCCCCACCTGGAGGTTATCCACATGGTGCAGCAGCCCTCTCCTGACCCGTCTGCTGCTCCCCTCAGCAGTGCACTTCCTCATTCTGCCTGTTCTGCTCCCCCACTTTGTCTCTGGTGAATCCTCTCACCACCCCTGCACCTCTGGCCCGTGCCCTAGGTCTGTATGCATAAATAAATAAATATATTATAAAAAAAAAAATACTGGCTTCTGAGTTTGGGATGGAGTAAAGGAAGGGACAATGGGTCAAAATGCCCAAGAGCCTAAGAGAGAACTTTCTAGAGGAGCCCTCCTGAATTCCTAATCAACAGAAACCCTGAAAGAAGATAAATGATTATTGTTATAAGCCACTGAGATTGGAGGTAAATTGTTATGTTGCATTAAATAACTTAAATTATCTACTAATAATTGATATCTATAAATGAATATATATAACAAATTGGGCAAGACTAGGAGTGAAGTACTATCCAGTGAGAGAGATGAATGATAGACAAGTTTTACTAATAACTGCAAATAGAATTTTTCAGTACCCTTATTTTAGGTTAATTTTCTCCATTTTAAGACAGCATTTTCTTAATAATCAAAGTTGTGTTCTCATGACTCTTACCTTGAAATCATGCTCATCTTCATACAATAGGTACTTCATCTTAGAAGTCTCAAAGTCTGTACACGAGCCCTCGTCTTCGTCACTTTGTTGTTCATCTCTGATGAGCTCCTCAATACTAAATTGTGGGATGGTGCTCTCAGCCGATGAACTCCTCATGTCTCTACTTTTTACATCTACAGGTTCTAGAATATATGCACAGAAATTAAGTATGTACATATTTCAGAGCTAAAAATAAAAATACAACATATAGCTTACCTTGTCTTAATCTCCTGGAGGAAATGAGTTTGAGAATCAGAAATGTAGAATCTAATGTGTAGTATTAAAATGAGAATGTGTCCCATCTGAAGAAACTCTAAGCTATATTTCCTTCTGTTAGTTAATAAATCACAGTAATCATCTGGGAGCCTACAGGTGTGTTGGCATTTTGTTTGGCTAAACTGGAACCCTTACCACACAGTAGATGACTTCTGTCTCTCTCCACTAGTATCTATTTACTAGTGGAGAAATGGTGAGAAATTTTCTCTACTATTTACTAGTGGAGAAATTGTGAGAAAGGTGACTGATTTGAAAATAGGACTAGAGGAAGCAGATAGGTTAGGACAAGCACTGCAAGAAAAAAAAAAAAAAAACTTACATTGAGGCTGACACATATCTATGTCCTAAGTAGCTCATGAAGATGTGATGTCAGTTCATAGCAGATGCTCGGAGTATGTTTGTTAAATTGAAAAAAACAAACAAACAAAAAACTATCACCATTATAATGAAGTGATACCTATATATGTTGTGATACCTATATATGGTGACTGCAAAGGCATTTTTTGAGGTGGCACTTCCTGTCCAGCAGCTTGGGTAAGATATAGTTTCCTAAAAGAACAAATAAGAAGCAGATTGTCAGGCCACAAATATTTTTTACCTGCTAAACAATGTCTGTTTTTCTGCCACTTTTCTCAGAGATGCATATAAACAAAAAGAGACATAGTTCCTACTCTTGAGCAGCAGATGGTGGCAGACAGGCTTCCAAAATTTGGGGGTGATGGTTTTACCATAATGATTAATCAGCACACAGTGTGAAAGATGTTATGGGGCAGAAACAAACAGCACCTGATTTAACTGTAGGAGACAAAGGGGCGGTTTCCATGAGAAGAAAAACCTGAGCTGAGTCTGGAAGAACCGGGGACAGTTTGCAGTGGGATGACAGAAAGTTATTCCCAGATCAGAGAACAGCACACTTAGAGTCCCAGAAGTGAGAGTAGCTGGTTTGGTCACCTGGGGTGACCCAGGAGAGGGCTCACGGTCCTCTGAATGGGATGTGATGAAAAGAAGGAAAGACAGCAGTGGGAGTCATGAGATGACATGTAGGTCCTGGTTTGCAGAGAGTGCCATGTTCCAGCCACAAGCCGGAGTTTGTGCCTGCTACTGCAGTTCTCTGCACCTGGGTTTAATTCTGTGCTCTGCTTTTCAGACACCCACTGAAAGCGCAGTATGGCATTTCCATGTGGTTTGTCTGCAGATGTGCAGACAACCTCTCATGCTCAGCAGTTCAGCAGCCAGAGTGAATCCCAAATACATGCTGCCAATTTTATTTTTTTTAAGGTTTCATTTATTCTTGCGTAGAAGAATCGGAATGTAGGCCAGAGGTGGGAGTGGGTGTTCACTAGAGACAGAGTGCAGAGCAGAACAGGCGGATCTACTAAAATACACTGCTAAGGGAAGCAGCGGGCAAGACAGGAGAGGTCTGCTGCACCATGTGGGTGAGCTCTCTGACCCGGAAGGCCTTTGGTTGGGCCTTTGTGCTGGTAGTGCTGGGACTTTACCCCTAGGCCACCAGGGAGGCCAGGCTGCTGATTTTACAGAACATGAATAAAGTATTATCCAATGTGGTTAAAGTTCTAATAAATAACAATACACAATGTTTAAATCTATAAAACACTTCTCAAGATTTAATTTAGTAATGGTTAGTTTCACATGTAGCTCTCAGCTGTAGATAGAAATATTTGAGTTCACAGAATTCTCTTCTTCCCTGGTTTGACCATTTTAAATAATAACAGCTTCCTAAAATGCCCTAATTTCATAAATCTGAATTTTCTCTTAGTCATTGTCATTTTTATATCTGATAGGGCAGCAACACTTGATCACTTGATATTTAATGATATAGAAATAGTCTTAAAAATGTTATTATATCAAGTAGTGTTAGATTTATAGGCATTTATCCATTTAGCTAAGCCCTGTGGTCCTGGCCTCCCATCTACTTAACATTCATCTCACCTAGTGTTCCAAACAATGACTATATGTATTATGTGATGAGATAAAAGTTTGGGGAACACTGGCAGGGACTATAGTAACTCTATTAGCCAGAATATCCTATTTTTGGTTTGAATAGGGAAACTGAACTTTTCTATGTCTCTTAGGAAGAGTTAATGGCTATTTTTCAGCATCTTACCAGAAGTTTCAGCAAAGAGGTAAAAAGGACAGTTACTATAAAATACGTAATGTATGCTGTATTTCTCCAACTTGAAAATAGGTATAGTGAAAGCTCCTGAGTCCACTCAAAGTCATCCTCTGGGGCCCTCCTCGTGTGCAACAGGTTAAAGTGCAGCACTATGAAGCAGTCTGCAGCCACTGCAGCATGAGTTCGATTTCCTGCCTGGGAGCTGACCCACATGGTGTGGCAGACCTCTCCTATCTCGCCTGCTGCTCCCTCCAACAGTGTATTTTAGTAGACCAGCCTGTTCTATCTCCCTGCTCTATCTCTGGTGAATCCACTTACCACTCGCACCTCTGGCCTGTACCCCCGTTCTTGTATGCATAAATAAATATTAAACAAAAACAAAAGCAAAGGCATCCTCTGGGTATGAAGTATAGCACATAATTGTTACACATTTCTCCATTTCTTTATATGTCTTTTTAAATAATATCCTAAATAATTGCTCAAGAAATTTATAACCTAGCCAGAAAGCAGACATTACATAAATCATCAGGAGCATGACAGACACAAAGGGAAATTACAGAGAATCCTGGAGGCTTATGCTGGGGTAGCTAGCCCAGTATTTATTTATTTTACTTTTATGGTTTTATTTTAAAATAATAATAAATTTATTTATTTATTTTCTATATAGTAGGTCTTTCTATAGTTTTTGTTCCCCTTGGTTGTGGCCCTCCCACCAACAATCCACCTGCAGCCAACTCCTTCCCCTCCTTCTCCCTCTCCAGTTCCAATCACTCTTCCTCCCCTGCTGCAGGACATGGATCAATGAACATCCCACGGGCCTTGTCATTTTCCTGGACGCTTGTCCTTTTCCTGTGTGAGAACCTGTGCTTCTGGACCAAACAGGCCAGGCTGATCAGATCCCCAGGAGCACCTGTGAGGCAGGTAGCAAGGCAGAGCCAGTCAGGAACCTCTGGTAGGTCAGGTGTGTGGACTGGTTCTCCCGACTCCTTGATCTGGGAGCTCCCTGTGGTAGAGGAGACTGTCCTGATTTGCCCTCTGTGTTCTGTGCCTCCTCAATGGCACTTAACCCAGTATTTATAAACACCACTCATGCCATTTTCCCTTGGAAAAATTTTTATTTCATCTCTCCCAAATCTGAAGCAGAACTAAGCATTCATGTTTCTCTCAAATGAAAACTAACCACAAAGCATTGATGAATGATGTGAATTTTACTGAAGATTTTTGTGGGAAGACAGAGGGCATGTTTAAGTTGCATAAGAGACAGCAGACAACATAATGAAAATCCCCATTAAATGTTTCTCATCTCCCTTTCTGTCCTTGCCAACTTTTTTTTCTCATGGATTAAAGAATTACTCTTTATAATAATTAGCACTTCACATCCAAATCAACACCAAATTATAGACACCAGATTGGATTGAGCTGACTGAGCGGGAAGTGGAGTTGGCAGGGTAGAGGGTGGCTCCTTTCTAAGGTTTGGCAGGTTCAGAATAAAAGGAAGAGAAGAGAATGGACAGCAGGTAGAGCAGTGGTTAGAAGCCACAGCAGCAGCTGGTGGAGATTAAACATGAAACAAAGAAGGTGGCGGCTGTAGCAGATGGCAAGGATTATAGGTGGGACGGAAGTGGGAAACTGGAAACCTGATCATAGAAGGGAGGACAGGCAAAAGAGAGTATTGCCTACCTGGGCGACAGTGACACTCCCACCGGGGTCCTCAAGACATCAGCTTAAAAGACTAAATATAGGAGCTCTGTAATCAACCAGTTGGTTCAGTCTGACTGCCTACATTATCTATATCGTATTTACTTTCCTAGAGCAGCCCCCATAAATTTAGGGGACAAGGTATTAGGTGACCTCTTTCTCTACTTTGTACCACACACCCTTGCCTCCCCACCAGCTTTCAGTCTATAATTAATTGCACTATTTTCCAGTTTCTCCAATTTTGTATCATAACATCCATCCCTTTGCACATCAAACAGAAACCACACAAATTACTGTAGTTCTCCTTCTTGAAACACATTAAGAAGTTTGTAAGTAAACAAACACAGAAAAATAGTATTCTTCCATGAATATCATGGTATTCTTTCCATGATACACAAACAAAAGGAATTAGGTGGATAGTTTTTTCCCGGCTCTCCTATCATGTTTAATTTCTTTGCTTTAATTCTTACTCCCAGACGTTTCTTTCCCATCGTGTGTAAACACCTTACATTTTTGTGATTCCTTTCCCTTCTGCTCCTAAATATGCTACTTAGATTACTTATTGTTTCTAGCTGCTTGTCCAAATTATGACTGCCACTTTGAGTTTTAATTCCATGTTTCAGGGCATAGTTTTTTTTTTTTCTATAAGAACTGGAATATTAAGACCTTTTTGTCAGGTTAAAAAAAAAGTGGTAACTTAAAATCAAAGCCATGTATGCATGATTTCTTTTGTGCAGGAGCAAATGTGACATGGAATATCAGGCTATTTTTGCACTAGAAGATAGTTTGACTCTTTTAAGAACTATCAAGGGAAATAATTCTATAGTTCACAAGTTATCCTGAAGACCATGACACTTTCAGGAAGCAACCACAAAATTGTGCTAATTCTTTTATTCTAACTCTGCACCTCATACAACTTCCACTACACATAAATGCTATACATTTATTTTCATGTCTGTTTTTCCTCCTTGTCTAGAAGCTTCAGAAGGTTGGCGCTTGTGACATTCATATTAAGTGTTCGCTCCTATGGTGGCCCCCTTGGTAGTGCAGGGGTTAAAGTCTCAGCACAATCAAACTGTCACCAGCCACTGTGTCCCTGAGTTCAATCCCAGGCCAGCGAACTGACCACATGGAACAGAAGAATTTGCCTGTCTTGCCTGCTGCTCCCCAGAGCAGTGATTTCAGTATATCCGCCTGTTCTGGCCTCTACTCTCCCTCTGGTGAATCCCTGCACCCCCCCCCCGTCCCCCTCTCGGCCTACACCCCAGTTCTTGTATACATTAAAAGAGTGCTTGCGACTATGATTGCAGTGCATTGATGGATAAAGTAAGCCAAAGTTTGTGCTGTGCCAGGTTCATTGTTATGATCTTGTATCTTTACCACTGTCATTTTGTGAGTTCTTTTCTCCTCAACTATTGTGATCAGGCTGGAACATTAAATTACATCATATTTTTTAAATGTTATAAACTCAAAAACAAAGTGAAAAAAAATTTTACATGTACAAATGTTTTAAAAATATTTCCCAGATATGTTATTAACTTTTACCTGGGTATTTTGAGATCCACAAGTCTACAGTTGAATAGTTGATTGATAAGCATCAAATTTTCTTCTTCCAGTTCATGAATAACATGTTCCATTTCTTCAACTTCTTTCCTATGAATTGCAATCTGTTCTCAGAAGAGAATGGTTGTTAGCACTTGTTGACTTATTTCTATTTAATGTATAAAAAATTCAACTCCTAGTATAATGGACCAGGCGAGAAAATAACAAAAATAATGAACAACCATATACCAGAGACATTCTGTGGGGGTGGAGTGGGAAATGGGATCAAAAACGGGGGGTGTGGGGGAGGGAGGGAAATGCACGGGACTATGGTGGTGGCACAGGGGTGATTTGGTGATGGGAAACCGGTGGGGATTACAATCGAGATGGAAAAAAAAATGTGCAAAATGATGTAAAAATAAGCTTTGTAATAAATAAAAAAAAAAAATTCAACTCCTAAAAGAATATTTGTCAGATGGATAGATCTATTCTGTATTATTTATTATTGGATTTGCTTTGTCCTCCCTTTCCAAGAAGGGAGAGTGGGACTATTTTCTAGGCAATCTGCATACCTTATTTGCATGATTAGGCAGTTATAAACAGAATGAGAGAAGTTGTCCTTTCCTACCCTTTCAAAAATATCATTTGAGCTAGAGGCAGAGATAAATAAGCAAAGAAGAAGAAAGATGAATATTTTTATCTATATTGTATAATAATAACAATCTACCTAATGTTAATTACAAATAACATAATGAAAATTCATAATGAAAAAACCCCTATATTTTGGCATTAAAAGAAATACAGACTTATTGGCTCTTTCTATTAGCTCCTATAATACAAATATATTTTCTCTGAGTGCTGTAGTGGTTCTAGGAAACATCAAGTGATGGAATATTGCTCATCCATTCATCCAATTGCACTGTATGCCTACTATTACCAGAAATTATGGTGGACTCTGGGAACAAAGCATCAGCAGGATATAATAACTTCTAAGGAACTGTTAGCCTGGTGGGAAAGACAGTGGTGAAAATAGAAACAAGTGTGGTAAAAGTCATAATGGATGCTACCCAGTTTCTTTAAGAGGAAAAAAAAACGTTTATTCTATGTCTGTCATCTATGAGGGATTAAAGGAGTGCTAATAGAAGAGGTGGCAAATAATCTGGATCTTGAAGGGAAAGATTCCCTATGCAGACAAGCAAGAAGAAACCACATGTGTAAAGATGGAGTTATTTTGGTGTGGGTGATTTAAAAGTAGGAGAGGAACTGGACAATTTGGGCAGAGTCAAACTGCTATTAAATCTGGTTTTTATTTTGCAGGTGATGGAGGTCATTGATAGTCATAACACAATTAACATTTATTGCAGAAATGTTGCCCAATTTCTGCCCATCCAGAGCAGCATGAGCTAAAAGATCCTGGATCAAGAGGTATTCATGGGGACAGGTTAGAGCTATGGAACAATTAGAAGAATAAAAAAATAGAAAGGGTAGGTTGTGAGAATAATGGAAAAAAATTGTTGAAAGTATTACCTTGAGGGAATATGATATAATTGAGCATCTAGACAGTGAGTATTGATTTCTGTTCTGTAATTTTTGTATTTTTCAATCCTGAAACACTCAGTATTTTACCACACACATATTTCTAGCACTTAAGTGATTGATTAAATGCTTGAATTCTTAGTAGGGCAAAGTTCTGCACTAGCTAGATGTAGGAAGATACACAGATGATTAAAGCATGGCTCCTGCCTTCAGAAGAGTTTTCAATTCAGTGGTCCAAACACAAGCAATTATAATATGCAGCGATATGTGTCACAGAAAAGGCTAACTTGTTTCTGGTGGCTTGAAGCATATATTAGGCATATGCCTTAAACAATTTAGCAAAATCATTAAATCCATAATATTGATCATAAAACTAGGGGTTGATGCTTTAGGACTTCAGGTTGAGAAATAATCAGCTTGATTACAAGCCTGAATGCTTGCACAGAAATTTTTCAAATGTCAAAGGATGAAATAGAAGGAATTAGCAGCACATTTGGAATGTTTGACCTAAGAATGTTGCATGCTTGTGAGCTGCACACACAGTTCTTGTTCTCCATCTGAGGCTGGGAATAAGGATCCTGTGAGGGAGTATGCTCCACTTTTCAAGCTCTGGCCACCTTGTGATATACCCCTGAGTGTTCAGTAAGGTTCTCATTAATGCTACCTCCCTCCTAGCTTTTCAAAATGTTAGGGAAATGAAAACTAGTTCCTTTTATTGTCATGTAAATACCCTTAGATTTCCAGGGTAAGATAGTGAAAAGGAAGAATCTGTAGAGGACTTCCCTCCCTCTTCCCCTTCTGCCAAAATACTAAAGAAATGTACTTAAGAAATAAGAAGAAAAATTCTGTTAAAATTATTATAAGACAAGGACCTAGGTGCTGAGTCAGGTATATGCTTTTGAAATTTTCTGCAAGATCCAAATTGACTTTGTGTCCTTTCACACTTGAAACTTGACTGTGAAATTCTGCCTCCCTTTGTCTTGTTTTCTGGCTTTCCATTTATTACACAAATCAAAGCTATTTGGAAATTTCAATTTTCTTCCTTTTCCTAATTAGCATGCTAAATAAAACTAGGTCATTAAAGTCATGCAACAGGAGGTCTCATACTTCTCAGAGGTCTGAGCTTTTGGTTATTCTTTAGAGATAGTTATATGGAAAAAGTTTTTAGGAGTTCCATTATAAATATGCCTTGTTACACATTCTAAGCTTTCCTCATTTAAATTAATTGACATGCATTGTTCAATTTGGAAACAATTTTCAATTTTTATGATAATACTTATAACCAAAAAAGGGTTTTAATTAATTTGTGAATAAATTTAATAATGCTAAAATGAATATTTATTGAAGTAGAAAGTAAATGTATTGAATTTCCTTAAAATTGCTTGTCCTTTATTACTGAACTCTTTTTGTTCCTTATTCAATTAACCTTGACATTTATTATTTTTTTATTTCCACTAAATTATGAGATTAAGACAAAATCGAATATAATGCATGACTTTGGTAGGAATGGTTAAGGCAACCTACTGGCCTTTCTATCAGTCAAAGGAAGTTTTATTGTAATCATTTTCTGTAAATGTAATATCTGTGGCATCTTATAAGATTAGTTTTGAAATGTTAAATTATAAACATTATGATCATACTGTTTGTATTTAATAAAAGCATAAGAACTAAGTTCCTCCCTATTATTCTTTAACTATTAAAATCACCTTGAGCTTTTTTGAAGTTTAGTGCTTATTTTTAGAAAATGAGGATTCATCTTGATTAATTTTTTAGTAAGAGTGTGAACTCAGTCACTTTGACTTTACAAAGTTAATTCAAAGATAATTGTCAAAAACATAGAAAGCATATTGAGTTTAAAACCTTTTCTCTCCAGCACTCATTAACCCTATTCAGTCAAATAGATTTCAAAGAAAACTTAAAAAAAAAGAAGCTGACTGTGACAATTTCCCCATAGATATAAGCAGATGGTGAAAAAGGAACTGTCGGAGGAAAAAACAAAAATTGAAGGAGAAGTTTAGTAAGTGCTGGTTTAGGTTGCACCTCTGGGACACTTATATGAAAATAGAAATGGAGTTTCAGAGCTGAGGACATCCAAATTAGTGCTGAAGATGTACACTTGGGAATCACTTACAAATAAACTGCTCACAAGAGCTGTGTGTAGTTGAATCTTTCAAAACATAGTGAGTTTTCTTTCATAGGGCATCCAAGCCGAAGTTGTATAAACTTATCTGGAGGTAAAAGGAAGTTCAAAGTAGTGGGTCTTGCACATCCTCTAATGCTCCTGTAATATCTAGACCAAAGATTTATTCACCTGCTTCACTTAGCAACATGTCCTCAACATCAGCTTTCTGTCTTCAGAAAATAATTGAAAACAGATTCTGTTAGTTAACTCTTACTTGTTCTCTTTTGATGGGCTCCTATTTGTAATTTTATTTCAATGGCCTTTCAAAATAGATAGGATCAGTTTTTATCTTGAACCACAATATAAACAATTCACAAAGGTTTCAAGATAACTTCTTCCTGCATCCAAGATCTAACCAATATATTTAAATTCATTCCTCCAGTGAATTTATGTCTATTCATTGACTTTATTCATTGAATTTCCACTTTATAAGCATAGACTACTTATTAAATTTCATTAGTATAAGTGTTTGTGAAGATATAGTCAGTGCAGAGAAAAAACAATAAATGGACATTTCAGCATTTTTTTTTTAGCAAGAGTTACAGTAAAACAGGAACATGCTGGAGAAACATTCAGATTTCTTGGCGGAGTTACAAAATGATTCACATGGAGATTGATCCTCAAAGTTCATCCTAAAGACTAGCATTGGAGTTTTACAATGGCAGGCAGATGAGGGTAGGGAGAAGAAGGCAGAGGAACCAGTGTGTGAAATGTAAGAAAAACAGGGCAGAGAGACCTCCCTGGTGGCTCGGCGTGTTAAAGTACTGCACTAAGAAGCTTAAGCCACTTCCGCATGAGTTCGATCCCCGCCTGCCCCGGAGGAGCTCATGGTGTGGCAGACCTCTCCTGACCTGCCCGCTGCTCCCCTCAGCAGTGTACTTCGTTGATCTGCCTGTTCTGCTCCCCACTCTGTCTCTGGTGAATCCTCTCACTCTCCGCATCTCTGGCCTGTACGCCAGCTCTATATGAATAAATAAATAAATCTTTTAAAAAAAGAAAGAAAGAAAGAAAAGTGGGGCGGAACCGTGTAACAAAGGTGTAGGGGTCATCACATGACCACCTGCCATCATGACCCTTATGCAGCTCTGATAGCAGGAGATTAAACAGCTGAGTAGGCAGCGCTTCTGCGGCCTTGGATTCCTGAGTAATCTCCAGAGGAAGTGAGACTGTATCCCGAGGGCAAGCTGGGATATAGATAAGGTAGCGTGTAGGGACATATTTATCATTGAAAAAAATACTGTAACCAAAGGTTTGATAAATGACTAAACCAAAGTTTGGCTACAAAAAAAAAATGTCCAAAAGGCCAGAGTAGGCCATTTCAGAGACTCTCCCAGCCCAGGTATAGATTGGAGTCCTCCCTCCATGACGGAAAGGTAGAGGGGGAATGATCCAAAGGAAACCTCTGAGCCTTATTTAGTAATATGCTCCATAAGAAGGCATGTAAGCTCCACCTTGCAGTGCATCAAAGGTCCATTTTGGATCTTTGGAGATGAGCAGGGGTAGGAAGAGTAAATAAAAAAGACAGAATATTTATCCAATGGAGACCATGTGACCTCAAAACAGCAGAGAATAAGGTTAAATTGAGTTTTGTGTCTTGCTCCTATCACCCAAGGGAGTAGGGAAAGCGAGATAAAATTTAGAAGATAAAGCAAAGACATTTTGAACATTTAAACATGCTCTGTGAAGTGTAACACCAAACATGATTTCTTATTACTGTTGAAATTATTTGTGGCATTTGTTGAATAACTACCTTAATAAGATTAATAAGACTAGGGACTCCATTTGAATTTCATTTGACCTCACCTCAGTGAGTCACAGTTCCCTGCTTTTTCAATGATTTTGACTCATAAACAAAAGTCATGTTTAGCTCAAAAAAATGAGAAAGAAAAAATTATTTTCTAGCAATTTCACTTACCTCTTTCTTTAGCCAGTCATTCTCCCAGATTTCTCGATAGCTGCCTTTGTCAATTAACCTCACAGCATTCTAAAAGAAAGATTCTGTGTTAAGGAAGAGTTGCCACATGGCAAATCACAATTGTAGCAGTCTGCACAATCAACTTCTCTGATCACTCAAGGAAATTATATTTTTCAACTTGGAAACTTGCCTAAGAACTTTTGGTTCTGTCATTCTTTCTTTGCCATTCTATTTTATTGATTTTTGCTTATTTACGCCTTTAATATGGCAGTTAAGAGAACTGGGTGCTGGCTGTTCATTCAATTTGGCTTTGATTATGACTAAATCTGACTACCATGGTCAAATCAGTCATTCAGTGGACTCTGCAATTAAGGTAGTTAAACTACAGTGACCAAAACTACTTTCTTCAAGTGTATGGCCATAATCTTCACTTTATAATGAAATATACATATATATGTATGTATATATATATATATATAAACAGACCACGTATGTGTGTGTATATATATGTATGTATGTGTATATATATGTATATATGTATGTATATATGTATATATATGTATATATGTGTATATATATGT
The DNA here is from genome assembly GCF_000260355.1 of Condylura cristata. Lineage (NCBI taxonomy): Eukaryota > Metazoa > Chordata > Mammalia > Eulipotyphla > Talpidae > Condylura > Condylura cristata. Next base: position 48,370,905 of record NW_004567116.1, on the reverse strand, counting down.
ATATATATATATATACATATATATATACACACACATACATGGTCTGTTTAGAACACACACACACATACACTTGTGGCATATTGATCTCTGTTTTTTAACCAT
>NW_004567116.1:48357681-48370703 GCF_000260355.1 Condylura cristata | reverse complement strand
AATGGTTAAAAAACAGAGATCAATATGCCACAAGTGTATGTGTGTGTGTGTTCTAAACAGACCATGTATGTGTGTGTGTATATATATGTATATATACATATATACATATATATACACACACACATACATGGTCTGTTTAGAACACACACACACATACACTTGTGGCATATTGATCTCTGTTTTTTAACCATTATAAACTATGGTCAGATGTTGATTTCATCATTTATTCATCTTCAGCCACATAGTGGACAAATTAACGGGCACATGAATCAGTGGTCAGTTTTTCACAATCTACTCTATTTGTGCAAATCCATAAAAATCATGCAGTAGGAAGGAACATTGAAAAAACAGTTGAGCCATGGGGAAGCAACAAACAACAGCAACTGAAACTCAACATTTTAGCAAGATCAGATGTTTTTTATTTTGAAGGAGGGCTATTCCAGAAGAGACAATCCAGGGGAGATTTAGGAGAGTCTGGGGGCAAGGGAAGGGCAGTGAAAAGAAGGGTAAGATATTTTGTGCAAAACAAAGAGATTAGAAAACACATAAAGCTGTAAATTATATCTCAAATACTTTATATCCCAATTTTTTAATACTCCAGCAATGATCTGGACACTAAAGTACTTTTTAGGCTCCAATTTTTTATTTAATAGTTGTTTTTTTGTTGCCATCATTGTACTTAAAAATAACTGAATGATAATGTACTGAGCTCTTGTTCCTTGTGAGGTAATAAAACACTCAAATCACCTAATTCAATCCTCATACCAGTCTCCAAAGTAAATATTACTATTGTTTCTACTTTATAGATTAGGAACTCAAGTCCTAGAAAAGCAAAGTAACACATTCAGTTTATATACTTAATAAGTTGTAGGACTACTATTTAAACTTAAAGTGCTTCTGTTTAGAGGCCAAGTTCTTAATTTAAATATCACAAGAAAAAAATAGGGAGGGGGAATATGCATTCATTGATCTTTAAAGAAAGAAACTTCAAATATACCTGTGTAGCCCATTCCTTCCTTTGGTCCAGTTGCAACAAAGTTTCTTTGATTATTCTCTTTCTAGCATCTTCCAGAGTGATTTTATATTGTTCTTTAAAAAAAAAAAAAAGTAAAAAACCTTTGCAAGGCTGCATTATATAAAACAATAACATTAGTAAATTTTATCTTCCTTGATCCTCATCTTTTCTTTATATACAATTTTTCCCCCCAAGAGAAGTTTATTGAAGGCTACAACAGTCACAAAGATTCTGTGTGCAATGGCTTTTGCAAGAAGCTTGCTAAAGTATTTGGTAGCAACCATCCTTGTTTCCTTTTGCCACCAGAAGTTACTGTGTTAGTCTTTTTTTTAATACATAAGCACATCTCTTGCCTAAATAAAATTTAGTTTTTGGGTTTTTATGCATACAAGACCTGGGGTGTAGGCCAGAAAAGTGGGGATGAGAGAGGATTCACCAGAGACAGACTGGAGAGCAGAACAGGCCAACTGACTGAAATAACACTGCTGAGGGACTCAGTGGGAGAGGTTTGCTGCACCATGTGGATCACCCCCCTGCTTCGGGATCAGACTTGCACTGCAATATCTGCCCACAGTGTCGTAGGGCTGAGATTTAACCCCTTGAGCCATCAGGGAGGCTCCAGTAAAATTTAAGTTGATCTTTAGCATAAACACCAACAATTTTGACCCTCTGGCTCAAGATACCCTACTTTCAGGCAGCAAAAAATGTATTTTTTGTAATATTTACTTTGCACATATTTACTTTGGAGCTTTCCAGACACATTTTAGAAATCCTCTTCCCAGCAGACTTTCACAGGCTGCAAAATGATAGGAAGAAAAGATGAAATCTGGCCACATGACCTTGAGGGAGAAATCTCAACCCTCGCTCCTGAATTTTGAGGGTACATATTTACTGAAGTCTATAGTACAGAAATGCTCCAATTATTTAGTAACACATTAATGTGAATTAGTTTAAGGTGATACTTCCCCCAAGAATATTTATATTTTCAAGGGATTATTTCTCCAACAGGAGAATTTTTTGCATTTTAATATTTGTGTACCCTTCTGCTTCTGCACAAAAATATAAAAATTTGGTATCTGCTTGAGTACAATGGACAACATTGAATTAAATTTTCAATATTCTTGAGCATGAAAGGCAGATTGAGAGGAGGAGCGTGAGAAGCAGAAAGGGCTGTGAAAGTCAGTAGACTTGGTTTTGAGTTGGGCTCAGAGCAAGAAAGATCAGGAAGTACAGAATTCTGAAGTCTTATCCACAATGTCTTATGTCAGGAATGTGTGACTTGACAAAACAAAGGATCATAAAACTTCAGGTCTTGAATGATGCTTAGAGATCATATAACTAACACCCTTGTTTAAGGAAAACAAAAGGCAGTAATGTTAAGGCTGCTTTAGTCAGTGGAGAGAAATAAACCTAGGTCAATGAGTTCCATTTGTTCATACTTTTATCCAACAAAACATCAGGACACCACTTCAGGCAATGGAAAGATGCTGTCTATTTTGGGGGCAGGCACCAGACTCTTATTTGTTAAATAGCAAATAAATATTATTTATGCTAACCCAAAATATCTCTGTAACCTGAATTCTTCTTACTCTTCTTACTCTTCTTAAAATCTAATTTCTTTTCATTTTTTTTTTAAAAGATTATTTATTTGTGCATACAGAACTGGGGTACAGGCCAGAGGCTCAGGGGTGGCGAGAGGCTTCACCAGAGACAGAGTGGGGAGCAGAACAGGCAGATCGACGAAGTACACTGCTGAGGGGAGCAGCGGGCGGGTCAGGAGAGGTCTGCCATGCCATGTGGTCACCTCCGGGGCAGGCGGCAATCGAACTCATGCGGAAGTGGCTTTAGCTTCTCAGTGCTGTGTTTTAACCCGCTGCGCCACCAGGGAGGGCCCACAATCTAATTTCTAATGGAATTTTTTTTTCAATTCAGAACTTCATCTATGTGACTCCATATGAAGTTCCTACCTCTGAAAATACATCAATCAATCTAAAAGTTATAATGGGTTTTATATTTTTAGCATCTGAAAGAAACATAAAGGCTGGAGCTTGAAAACATTAAATATTAATTTTTTGCTGTAAATCATAAAAAATAGATGGCCAAATATGCCCAAAAGTTGTTGTTTTCTCTGTTGCCATATCACTACCAAAAAAGCTATTCTACCATCCAACTGTGCTTCAAATTCCATATAAAATTCTATGCACTATTTTTCTCCTTAAAAGTGGAAGAACCGGGGGCTCTTCCTGGTGGCTCAACAGGTTAAAACACTGCATTATGAGGCTCTCCAAAGCCACTGCTGCATGAGCTCAATCCCCAGCCAGGGAGCTGACCCACATGGCGTGGAAGACCTCTGTTGGCCCGCCCGCTGCTCCCCTCAGCAGTGCATTTCAGTACCTCTGCCTGTTTTGCTCCCCAATCTGTCTCTGGTGAATCCTCTCACCCACCACACCTCTGGCCTGTACGCCAGTTCTATAAGCATAAATAAATAAATCTTTACAAATAAAAAAAAAAGGTGGAGTAACCAACACCAGGAAGGATGTGCAAAATCTACTATTATCAGATAATGCTTTGTTTTCTTTTAAGATTTATTTTATTTATTTATGCATACAAGAGCTTGGGTATAGGCCAGAAGTGCAGGGAGGTGAGAGGATTCATCAGAGACAGAGTGGGAAGCAGAACAGGCTGACTGACTGAAATACACTGCTGAAGGGAGCAATCAGTTAAGACAGGAAAGGCCTGCTGCAACAGGTGGGTCACCTCCCTGACCTGGGTGTTGAACTTGTGCTGTAGTGGCTGATTATAGCTTCATAGTGCTGAGACTTAACCCCTTGTGCCACCAGGGAAGCCCTCAGATCATGCTTTGGATAATGGACTCGTAACCATTTGTTTGTGTATATAACTGAAGAAACTAAGTATGTGAATGTCTCCTCATAAAGACTTGAGACATTGTATGTGGGGTTTGTTAGATGACGATTTGGCTGCTCAGATTCCCACTTTCATGGGGCACTTCCCAGAAGCTGACAGCAAACCCACACTGGATACTGCTTGTTTTGCATGTTTCTGCCTTCCCTGTTATATCTGGCCTTGACTCATGTCTTCCAGGGCTTTTAGAAGTTGGTTGTCCACTTTTCACCCACAATATGTGCTGACCTTCCCCTGTGGTGGTGTCTTCCTTTCAGCCCCTTTCTGGAGAAAACAGAACAGGAGAAACCAACAATCCCTTCATTTCTGGAGAGCTACCCTTCCTCACTGGTCACAGGGCTATTTTAAGCATGTGGCACTGAGTCAGACTCCTTCCTTCCACACATACAGTTTACCATTTCCTGAGTCTCATTTCTACTACTTTTTTTTTTTGCATTTTTTAAATTATTATTTTATTTTATTTATTACAAAGTTTATTTTTACATCATTTTGCACTTTTTTTTTTTCCATCTCGATTGTAATCCCCGCGGGTTTCCCATCACCAAGTCACCCCTGTGCCACCACCATAGTCCCGTGCATTTCCCTCCCTTCCCCCCCCCCCCTATTTGATCCCATTCCCCACTCCACCCCCACAGAATGTCTCTGGTATATGGTTGTTCATTATTTTTGTTATTTTCTCGCCTGGTCCATTATACTCCTGCTATGAGTGAAACCATCCGGTATTTTTCTTTCTCTTTCTGGCTTATCTCACTAAGCATGATCTTTTCCAGCTCCATCCAAGTTGCTGCAAAAGACATGTGTTTCTCTTTTTTGGTTGCTGAGTAATATTCCATTGTATATATGTACCACATCTTTCTCATTTCTACTACTTTTAACTAAGTTTGTGAGTTTGGTTAAAATTAACTTCTCTGGTTTGTAATAAAAAAAAAGGTAAAAAAAAAAAGTCATGATGCCATACATATATCGTAGAAGTATCTCTATTTCCCAAACCCTCAACTATTTTTTCTGTTGGCAGGCAACAGGAAATAGATTCTACTTTGCTCAGGATAGTAGGAATGTACTGTAGAATGTGACTACTCATCTTAAAATCTCAGAATCACTGAGATAGTAGAGTTTATATATGCTAAGACAAAAATTGGTTGGAATAGGCAAGTTTTTTTACAGTTTAAGAATACTGTAAACTTAAAAATGCTACTTTCTATAAAAGATTGAAAGATTGGTAATCAAGCAACTAAAAATGATAAATATAAACAAAGAAAGTTTCATAAAAAAATTAACTTCTCTGGGCCTCTGTTATCTTTAAACAGGGCACAGTTACCTCTATTTCAAAAGAACATGGGAGTTAAATGAGATTTGTCATAGAAAAGCTGCCTATGTTTACTGTAGCATTATTTATAACAGCCAAGAACTGAAGATAACCTCAGTGTCCATTGGTTGATGATTGAATAAAGCATTATTCACAATAGAATACTATTCAGCTAGAAAGTTCAAATCCTGCCATATGCACCAACACAGGAGGACTATTATGCTTAGTGAAATAGGCATATGAAGAAAGACAAATACCATGTGACTTTGCTCATATAGAGAGAAAACAAAAGCTTAAACTAAATAAAACAAAGTAAAGATTTAAGCTGTAAGAATCCCCCCTGGTGGTGCAATGAGTTAAAGTGCAGCCATGTGACTCTATCCACAGCTACTGCACTGTGAGTTCCATTCCTGGCCAGCGGGTGACTCACATGGCGCAGCAGACCTCTCCTGACTTGCCAGCTGCTCCCTTTAGCAGGATATTTCAGTAGATCTGCCTGTTCTGCTCCCCACTCTGCCTCTGGTGAATCCTCTCACCCCCACCCTTTTGGCCCATACTCCAGTTATTGTATGCATAAATAAAGAAATCTTTTTTAAAATATCCCTCCTGTTAAACAATTTTATCTGTTTGTGTATCTTACTACAGATTATATACAAGTAACATCTAAATAAAATTACAAACAATTTTATCTGTTTGTGTATTTTACTACAGATTATATACAAGTAACATCTAAACAAAATTACACTTTTAACCCTAAAAAAAAAGGTAGATAGCTTCTCTGGACTTCTGTTATCTTTAAACAGGCCATAGTCAAAGGAACATAACATTACTCACAAAAGTAATGTTCCCTTTTTGTACATGAACTTGAACCCAATTCATTTAAATTGCTAACGAGGCACAAGGAATTTGGGGTCCCCTGGTGAAGGATAAAACAATACTCTGGAAATGGAATGAATTGACTTTTACTAACCACATACTTTATTCCTGGACCTCATCTAAGGATACCTTTCCTTGTATAGAGTCTTGTCCTGCACACATCAGTGACACCTCCTTCTAGCTAAAATTCTGGGAAGCAGCACTATGTCCTTCCTCCCCCATCCTCAAAGGCTCAGGGGAAGCTATGGCAAAAGGCAGCATTGGACAGCTGACCAAATAATGTTTGATGCTGGAGTTTTCTAATGACCCACAGGGAGGCATGGACAAAAGTGTTTATCTTCGATTAGGTAGGTGATCACAACTGCCTTCCTCAGAACCTGGAGGGGTTGCAAGAGTTTCTGTGGAAAGCAAGAATGGGAACAGACACAGAGAACAAAGTCAAGGTCCCAGGAGAGGAATAGTCAGAGACCAAGAGAGATAACTCTGGAAGGAGCCTTCCCTGGAGTTGCTCCTGATTAGGTAAGCTCGTGTTTCCACACTTGGTGGTGCCATACCTCACTACAGGTGTGACAGCCAACACGTATCACAAAAGTGTGGGGGATGGATGGATTGGGCAACTTTTGTCTCTTTTCTCCCTCATAACTCTCTCTGAATAAAATTATGGAAAATTCTATGACTCTTTTGGTTCCTTTGTGTTAAAGTTCTTTCAATCAGTAATTAGTTTGAACATCTATAATAAAAATCTTTAAACTAATTTAATGTATTGGTTATTCTTTTCCTAGCTCAGACCTTGCTCTTTCCTCAGATGTGAGCTTCTTTGTGTCTCTCAGGCCACATGCATAGCACAGACAGGGACAAGAAAGCTCTGTTTGACTGAGATTATCCCAAACTAATGTTCCTCTTTTGTTCCTAGCTGGAATTGAAACAGATTCTTCCATTATAGGGCTGCTTTTATTGTTTTGATGGGACCACCTTCTCAAAGACTAGTTAGGTTTCACTTTTTCACTATTTTTCTATTTCACTATTTTTTCACTATCATTTTCCTGATGTAGGGAACGTGCTATCTTTGAAGACTAGTAACTCTTCCTTTTGACTCTGTCTTTCAATCTCATCCTCCCATGGCCCTCACGCTCCTGTGTCTCTGCAGGCTCACTATAACTCCCCACCCCAGCTGTGCCTGGGGCAATGTTCATAGTGCAGTGTACCAGCTTCTCTTACAATACATGCCCAGGGGACATTCTTTCATTCTTTGTCCTGACAAACTCTGGACAGTAGGCTGGGATAGCCTGAATATTTGTGTTTGTCATGACCAGGTTCATATGTTAAAACCCAACCACCAAACCAATGGCATCTGGAAGTGATTAGGACAGAAGACTGGAGACCTTGTGCGTAGGATTAATGAGAGCCTGAGAGTTCCCTCTCCCACTTTTGCCATGTGAGGAGAGTGAGAAGACAAGCTGTCAATGAACCAGAAAGTGGGCTCTAACCAGCACCAACTTGGCTGGTTCTTTGAATATAAGAGCCCCAGCCTCTAGAAGTATGAGAAATAAATTTTTGTTTTTTATAAACCACAAAATCTATGATACTTTGTTGTAGAACAATAGAACATTGAATGACCTAAGTGAATATCTTTTCATGAGGTTATTGGCCTGCTGTGTGCCTTCCTTGAAGAAATGTCTATTCACAATCTTTTCCCATTTTAAATCACAATGTTTGTTTCGTTACTGTAGAGTTGAATGAATTATTTCTCTGGTGTTTTGTTTGTTTTGTTTTGTTTTTAAGCTGCTCACCTCAGTGACAGACTGGTGGTCTCAGGGTTCCCAGGTTAGTCTCAGTAAGCTTCATCATACCTGATGTGATCTGAATCCATACCCTCTCCATTTCCCACCTCACCTTTGCTCTCCACCATTTTTCTGCCCATAGCTTGGCCTTTCCTTGGGCACTTAATTCCTATAGTGATTCTGGATGTCTAGCCTGGTAAAGTTACCTTAGTGTGCCACAGGTGAACTCCCCTTCTGATATTGCCCATTTTCAGGACCCCTTACCCTAGTGGAATTGCTCCAGACCCACCCAAAGAATGAAGCCTCCTTCTTGAGGTCAGAGGGTTGCAACATTTCTCCATTTCCACATCACTCACTCCTTTATTTTCTCTTCTCAGTTTTATGGGTTGTCCTGGGATAATTTCTCTACTTTCACCTTTGCCTGTGGGTCAGGAAGTACCCAATCTTTTCTTCCACCAAATATCTTCCTCTAAAAATTTCTTATTGAATATAAACTGGTCTTATTGCAACTGACCTGACATTTTCTCTGCATTCTCTTTGACTGTACTGATGTCATTTTGTAAGGCGGTAATGATTTTAGCATGCTGTTCACTCCCCACATTCTTGTACTCTTCCCAGTATTCCTTCTCACCAAGCTTCTCAAGAAACAGTTTTTCAGTATTAATTATCTGCATGCGCATATCTATTGAAAGAAAATCAAGACCCCATGTCATTGTTGTCCTTGCAACTTGCAATTTGATTTTATGAAACTGAAGTTAATATTAAAATTCTGTTACCAATGAACAATACTTCAGATCTATACTTTAGGGAAATCTAAACTATTTGAACTTATACATAATGACTCAAAATTTAATTAAAATTAAACTTCCAATTATGAAGTTGATTTGTGGTTTTGGACTGTAACTAAGAGCAATAACAATTGAACATATAAGCTAGGAATAAGTTGGAATTACTCCTGTGATAACTTGATAATCTTCTTATATTTGTCCAATTTATTATGCCACATAGATTCTTTATTAGTATAATTGTCATTTTTATGATCATTTATGGGCAAAGTAATTTCAACTTATATCCTTCTACAGTCTTTGGCAACCACTTTTATTAGTAAGTTGTTTGAGTCAAGTTCATTTCTTTGGACTTTCACTGTGTGAAATAATAGCATATGGCAGTCATGAAAACATGTCCTCCTGCACCTCACATCATTTCTAACATTGGCCTCCAGACTTCCCTTTTTCCAACTCTAATCCCTCTTTCCCCATCTAACTGGAGGTAACAGGAGTGGGTAGCTCTGTTGAAGATATTAGGGAGGAAACATCACTCATAAATTTGAACTGAAGCTGAAGCCAATGGAGGCACCAAACAAGTAAATTTCCCAAAAGGAAAGTTTGGAGTGGTACAGAACAGAGTGCGGTCTGGTGTTGAGTCGGATGATGTTCTCTGTCTTGGCTTTTGGTCACCGTCCTCCTCCCCCTCACGTGGCTGCAGTGTGTCTGCCCACTTTGTCATATCCTCTCCTGTCCATTGACCTAAGTGTACTTGTGGTTGTGATGGCAATGGCATCATCTGAAATACACGAACAGAATGCCCAACATGATAGAGACAAACCATTAACATATTCAAGAATTAATTCAATACATCGTGATATAAGTTCTTATATCACCTTTCAAGTTTTGTTCCTTGTCTCTCTCAAACTTCCATTTTTCCTTCATTGCTTCTTCAACTTCCTCTCTGGTTACAACAGGTAATGCTGCTGACTTCTCTTCGCTGAGTTCCTTTAATAGGTTCTGTATGTGCCAAATCTGCTCATCCTTTAAGCGCTTATTCTGTCATGAAATATTTACATATTATATTTGATAATATAAAAACAGAGTTTGATACTGAGTCTTTTAAAAAATGACTTGTTTTTCTATAGTTTATCATTTTCTTTACTATAAATGTTCAACATTATGTTTTATTGTTGATAGTCATGTCTTTTATTCTCTTAACTTACTTGAATGCTTTATACTAATTACCTGGGCCAGAATTTCTAAAGTTTTAATATATATCCCTAGCACTTGGAGGTCTTGCTAAAATGCAGATTTTGCTTCAGTAAGTTTGGCATGAAGTCTGCAATCTGCATCCTTGACAAGCTCCAGGTGTTGCAAGTCTTCTGGCCCACAGGCTTCACTAGATTAGTGCTGTTCTTTCTAAATTTTTGTTATTTGCTGATACTATAACCACCTACTAAAATTCAGCTCCTTAATTTTTTTTTAAAAGATTTATTTATTTATGCATACAGGACTGGGGTACAGGCCAGAGTTGCAGGGGTGGTGAGAGGATTCACCAGAGACAGACTAGGGAGCAGAACAGACAGGTTAATTAAGCACAATGTTGCAGGGAGCAGTGGACGGGTCAGGAGAGGTCTGCTGTGCCCTGTGGATCACCTCCGGGGTGGTGATCAAACTCATGATGAAGTGGCTTTAGCTTCTTAGTGCTGTGCTTTAACCCACTGTGCTACCAGGGAGGAACCCAGCTCCTTAATTTTTAACTTAATCCAACAAATTTTAAAGGGTTGAAGAGTTTAATTTCTTTTTTTTTTTAAGATTTATTTTTTATGAATACAAGAACTGGGGAACAGGCAAGAGGTACAGGGTGTGAGAATTCACCAGAGAGAGTGGGGAACAGAACAGGAAGATCTACTGAAATATATTGCTGAGGGGAGCAGCAGGTGAGACATGAAAGGTCTGCTGTGCCGTATGGGTGCCCTCCCAGGCTGGGGATTGAACCCATGCTGCAGTGACTGTGGATAGCTTCATAAGGCTGTGCTTTAACCCCTTGTACAGCCAGGGAGATCCCCAGTTTGATTTCTTAAAATTATTGCACAAAATAGACAATGGTTTAATAATAAACTCCTTAGATGGGATTTTGATGTAATCATAAAGTGCTTAAGTTATTTCATAGTCAGTATTGAAGTGATTATCATTTCAGTGTATTAGAATTTTAACTAAACACTTGATATATTGGATACAAGCAAGAAAAATTAACTTTTCAATACTGACAATATAGGCAAAAAGGAAAAAAAAGACTAGGTGTGGATAGGCTTTCAAAAAATAGAAATAAATGTTTAAAAATAAGATATTCAAAATTTAGCGTGGCACAAAGGATTAAGTCTCAGTACTATGAAGCTCTGGGCAGTCACTGCAGCACAAGTTCTATCCCCTGCCTGGGAGTTGACCCACATGATATCACAGACCTCTCCTCTTTCTTCCACTGCTCCCTATTCTGTCTGGTGAGTCCTCTTTTCACCTCTGCAACACCTGCCCTGCATCACTGGCCTACACCCCAGCAATTGTATGCACAAATAATTAAAAATAAATCTTTAGCAGTTTAACTATTTTGATCTTCTATTTTCAATCTTCTAAAGTAACACACTTAATTTTGTCTCTGAGGAATCTTAAATACAAAGAGATTCATAATAGATGTAACTGAAAATGGAATCTCTAACCCACTCTTTTTTTTTTAAAAAAAGATTTATTTATTTATTCGTACAGAACTGGGGTACAGGCCAGAGATGCGGAGGGTGAGAGGATTCACCAGAGACAGAGTGGGGAGCAAAACAGGCAGATTGAAGAAGTACACTGCTGAAGGGAGCAGCGGGCGGGTCAGGAGAGGACTGCCTCGCCAGGTGGATCTCCTCCGGGGCAGGCAGGGATGGAGCTTCTTTGTGCTGTGCTTTAACCCGCTGCGCCACCAGAGAGGGCCCATCTAACCCACTCTTAAAAAGCTTATAGGAATGACATCAGGGGGGACAATGGAGTCAGGGACAATAGAGTCAAGACCCTGAAAAAAATCTCCTCTTTCATAAAAGCAATATAAAAAACTGAAAATTTGGGCAATCAATTTTTCAGAATTCTAGAATTTAAAGCGTACAATAATTTCCAGACAGTATTTTTTCCAGATAAATTTTGGGAAGGATAGCAAGTATTGAAGCATTTCAATTTTCTCTAAAAATTCAACAGCTCCATAGCCATGGTGAAAATAAGCAGCTTAGCAGCCTGGGTTTGGGAGTTAAGGAAAGAAGAGAAGGAACAGAATTGTTCGAAAATCCAGTTCCCAAATAATGGTCATTGTTTGGTCACCTGGTAGCTGCCTAGAAAATCCCACTAAACAAACTTGTCTTTATTGACAGCTTGTACAATTTGTGAAGTGTTTTCCCAGGTTGATTATTTTTAAACACAATCAGAGAAAATTGCTGAACCTTATAATTCTCTGAGGCAGAGAACTGCTGAGGCTAACAACATGCTGACCAAAAACAACTTTAAATGAAAGCTGGAAATGAGAAGTCCACGGGGGTCGTGAAAGCTATGACATGTTTTATAGTCTGGGGCTATAAAATTCCTCATGCATGTATAGCACTGGGTAGACCCTTGGGGCTGTGCATGTGCTCAAGAATGACCTACGAAGGTCTTAAGCTTTCACCTTGAACCATCTTTGCACCACCACAGAGGCAAGAAGTTAAGGTCAAGGGAAGCTGTAAATTGTTTGGAGCTTGTTGAGTGTGAAACAACACACAGACCCATTCAGCAAAGGTTGGGAGTTTTATTGGTTAGAGATACTTGAAGAAATCTCTGCCCAAGCATTCATGATCCTAAGCTAAGCAAGCAGAGTTCAGAGATGACACAATAAACATAGGTTTTACAGAATTAATTCAGAGAAGTCACTAAACAAACAATAACTACCACAGTAAGCAGCAATTACAACATACCTTGGACAGAGAAGAGAAGCTAGTATCTGGAATCATGACATCATCATATTCAAAAGTTCTAATCTCAACCAAAAATCATGAGGCATACGAAGAAATAAGAAAGTATAACTCAAACACATTTTTATTGGGAGTTTTCCCCCCACTGCCTACTGGGAGTTTTATTATGCACAGAACAATGCAACCAATAGAAGAAACAACTCACCAGGTAACCAAGATACTGGAATTTCTAGACTAAGACTTTAAACCCATTCATTATCTTAAATATATTCATAGTTAAAGGAACTAGTGTAAAGAACTAAAGGAAAATATGAAAATGGTGTCTCATCAAATAGAAAAATCAGTAAAGAAAATTTTTTGAAGAGTCAAGTGTGGTTTCTA
>NW_004567116.1:48311542-48356821 GCF_000260355.1 Condylura cristata | reverse complement strand
AAAAAAAAATTACAGTACAATATTTAAATGAAAAGTCCATTAGAGGAGGTCAATGTCAGATTCAAGCAGGCAGAATATTATTCAGTCATAAAAAGGAATGAAGTACTGGGCTCTCGGTTACATGTTTGTGTTGCCCTTTTCCACCCCCAAATTCCTATGTTGAAGACCTCTCATCCCTGGTGGATATTTGGAGGTGTGGCCTTTGGGACATAATCAGGGTTAGATAATCTTCTGATAGTGGAGCCACCATGATAGAATTGTTATTTTTATGAGAAGAGGATGAGATCAGGACCCTCTCTATCATTACAGTAAGAAAAAAGGAAACTTGACCTGAGAGTCATCATTTATATAAAAATTAACTCAAAATGGTTAAAACAAAATAGTGACATCATCACATGCTGTGAAGATGCAGAAATTGATCTCTTATGCATTGTTGGTGAGGATATAAAACAGTACATTTTACTCTGCTACAAAGGATTCCACATTTATATGTTGAAGCCCTTCCTCCCATTGGGATGGTATGTGGAGGTATGGCATTTGTGTATCCATCAATATGCTAGAGAAGATATTTATCCTACAAAGTAAATAGCTATTATTATTGAAGGTAAGAATAGTTATTGCATTATAAAACAGAAGGAAGATGATTCAGTAAATAAGCTGCAATGAAAAGATTGATACTGTTTTGTTATAAGTCCATCTCATGGTCTTTACCTTTTAATTGTTTAAAACTCACAAGAACAAAAACAAAAATCGTGGAACTTTCCCCAATGATTTCATCAAATGTAACCGTAGCACATTATCAAAGCAGGTAGTTGACATTGGTACAATGTTATCAACTAAACTAAAGACTATTTGGAGTTCACCAGTTTTTGCACGAGTTAGTATTTTTTAGTGTTAGTGTTTTTTAGTATATAGTTTTATGAAATGGTGCCAAATGTATCTATGAGAATTATCATTGTATAGATGGCATTTGAAATAATGATGTTAAATGAGATCACCCAGAGAGAGTAAGAGGAAAGAGAAGGGCTAAGGTCTGAACCTTGGTAACTATCCTGATCTTGTGGGTTCAGGAAAGAGCAACGAGTTTTTGAAAAACAAGAAGAAATGGCCAGAAAAGTAGGAGAAGTGAAGAGGAAAATACGTCTTGCTAATATGTCATGTTCAATTTAGCAATTAAAATATCTATGACCTCAGAAAGCTTTTATTTAACTGGTGTTAGTATGAATCAACTCAAGAAATATTTATCAACTATCTTACTCTTACCTTACTCATGCCTTCAATTGTATAATGGAAATATATTTTACACAGTTCCATGTAATTTAGGGAATAAAAAGGGACTGGTCAAGAGAGGGACAACCTGGGTAAGAGGAAACAGCCCGTGTAAAGATTTATGTGCAATGACCAGGAAGAGCCTCCCTGGAGGCATCCAGGATGTAAAAGCAGCAGTGCAAGCAAGGGGAGGTGTGGCTGGCTACAGGTGGAAAGGTGAACAAAGAGCAGATTTTGCCAGGGTTTGCAGGCTTTAGTAAGGATGGATTTATTTTCTGTGTAATAGAAAGCCACGAATTACACACTGAATGGTTTCCAAGGGTAATTCTGATTGTACTCTGAAAAATGTATTAGACAGCAGATGATGATGAGAGATGAGAGATGTTTAAACTGGGGTGCAGCAGCATAAATGGAAATACATCAATTCATGCAGTTGGGATTTTCCTCTGCTTTCTGGGTACACTGATGACCCCAGAGCAGATTTAGGCATATCCTGCCCTCGAGTTAATCCCTATAGAAATAAAAACCGTTTCTGGTTCCAAAGGAAGGGTTATGGGATCCTCAGCCCTGAATTTCTGACTTTTCTACAACCAAATAAAGTCCCCAAACTGACCACTATGCATGTGCACTGGTTTGTGCTGGCAGCTCACATCTACACTCTGATCCCCATGTTGGGGACCCTGCATCCATGCACCTCAGCCTAACTCCTCTTTCCACCCTCATTCATGGCCCCGAGTTCTGTGTGTCCCTGTAACAAGTGACTACTCTTTGAGAACCGTAACAATGTCAGGGTGTTAACGCTTATATTAGTACTTAAAGGATTGTCTTGACCAGTGGATTTTTAATGACTATTTCAACATGCATATGATCTACGTAAATACACAAACCAGTCTCAGGGGAAGACATAAATGCCCATTTTTACAGAAAGGAAATTGAGGTTAATATTGGTTTTGGCCAAAATGACATCAGCAGTAAATTGTACAGTCAGGATTTAGAGTCCTATCTCTGACCACACATCCCATTAAAGCAATTTTGTCTAATTAGTAAGGAATAAACTATGGAAGTCACAGGGCCCATAAAAAAATTTTTAATAGGGGATATGCTTGATATTTCCTCATCCTTAGGGTATCACAAGTTGTGCTAGCTATGTTTCCAAAATTTATTTCTGTTAATCTATCCCTGATAATGACATATAACACCCCTTTGATTTTTACTTTAATCTCTCTGAAATCCAGAAGGATAAATACAAAAATTAAAAGTAGAGAACAAATGTTTTATACTTAAATAAGAAGTCAAAAGATAAGTGTAGTTACGGAGCTTTAAAATTCTGAACATAAGATTCAGTGTCCTTATGATACAAATGAAATTGACGTCCGCTTATACTATTACAGTTGTAGTAGGAATAACAGCAACTACTTGTTCTACATGTACAAAAAAAAAATGGATTGCAAACTAATCAATTCTAGGCACTAAATAAGATAATTTCCTAGAATATATCTTAATCATAATTCACAATTACTTTAAGCATGTGTATAAATAAATAATGATTAGACACAGACTCTAAATTTTACACTTACTCTTTCATGATACTTTTGATTCTTTTCCCTAAGTCTCCTCATTTGAACCATGAAGCGTTCTACTGAATTTTCCTTTATCTGACGGCTGATGACAAAGATAAGACATGTTATAATTATAAATCTTAGGAACAATAAGTGAGACCACATTTTCAAATTTAAATTATTTGAACTGAAATAAAGTAATAAACATATTACAAAAACTCATTTAGTGATGGTAGGAAACTTTTTTGTTTCTGTATATATTTTACTCTTCTAATTTTATAACTAAAGTATATATTGGAAAGATAACTTCAAGTGTTAAAAAGTCATTTCCCATTTGTATTTCATAGCCATGAGTTTTTTTTTTTACTTCATTATCTATAAATAATTTAGCTAAAGGAATGTAGGAAAGGTCAAACAGAAAGCATGCTTTCTAGAACTCTGAAAACATTTAAACAAAAGCACTCCATAAGAGCCAGTATATCATCTTGATATAATACTAAGATAAACTAGACATACCTATTGGTTCAAGTTCTTTAGCATACCACCTCTTCTATAAATAATAAAAGTTTCTTTTCTGACACAAATATATTTTTCTTTTTTTAGAGATTTATTTATTTATGAATATAGAACTGGGTGCAGGCCAGGGGTGGAAAGGCAGTGAGAGGATTCACCAGAGACAGAGTAGGGAGCAGACCAGGCAGAACTACGAAGTACACTGCTGAGAGGAGCAGTGGATGAGTCAGGAGAGGTCTGCCGCACAATGTAGATCACCTCTCGGACTGGGGATTGAACTTGCTCTGAGCAGCAGCTGTGGCTTGATTGCAGTGCTGTGCTTTAACCCGTTGTGGCACCAGGGAGGACCCACAAATATATTTTTCTCAATATCATTGCTCTCACAAATCATACTGATACCTGGCAGTAAGGCCTAGAACACTGCCCAGATAGTTGACCTGTCACAGTTGAGTTCTTCACCTGTGCACACAATTGCAAGACTACTTAGTCTTAGGGAACAACAATAATGGAATTTGTTTAATAAACAAGGGAAAACAAAGAGTCATCGAGGCCACAGTGGTCACTAAACAAAACCCCAAAGTCCTAAACAAAAGCATCTAAAAGGGAGTCTTCCCACTACTGAGGATCTGGAACACATGGCAGCCAGGCAATAGGCCAGGATCCAGTTCACAAAGATAGTAGAAGACACAACAGGAGCTGCCAAGATGAGCCGGCACAACACCAGACAAGTGAC
This sequence comes from Condylura cristata, assembly GCF_000260355.1. Classification (NCBI taxonomy): domain Eukaryota; kingdom Metazoa; phylum Chordata; class Mammalia; order Eulipotyphla; family Talpidae; genus Condylura; species Condylura cristata. The sequence goes on along the minus strand of NW_004567116.1, from coordinate 48,352,747 downwards.
GCTGGAAGCAGCAGCTGCAGCAGCCGAATGACCCAACAAATGGCCACGCTCACACAGCTCAGTGAGGTACCCAGTTCAGGTCCTTCCCTTCCAGACTATAGCAGCAGCAAAGCTGGGGACAGTTCAGTCACTAGACGACCTACAAGGCCTCTGAACTTTTCTCCTCTGAGGCTGGCTCAGGAAGTCTCTTTGGCTTTTGGAGGCCTGCAACAGCATTCTGGAAGACCAGCATGGTAGGGGTGGGAAAGGCTGACCCAGGAATCAGGGAATTCCTGAAAATGCTGAATCTTGGGGGCTACTTCTTCAGTCCCTTGTATTTCCTCTCCAAGTCTCTACCCACCACTGTTGCTCTATACAGATTTCACCTGGAGCTATTCAGCCTTACTGCACTCCCCTCCATGGGGTACAAGGTTACATTTATTCTCACAAATTTCACTGACAAATGAGAAAGAAACAAATTCAAATTGGAAAAATAATTCATACCTTCATCTATTTTTTTATACGTAAGCATGTCCATAGCTGTTTCTATACCTATATCAATACTCATTAGAAAAACAAATATAAGAAGAACCATCATTGTTCAGAGATGAACACTTTATGGATTTATTATTGACAACCTCAGGTCTTCACAAAGTCATAGAAGTTAACAATCTTATTTTCTTGACAAAAAATCAATTTTTCAACTGTTGACTACCTACTATGTGATCTTAGCTTTGCTATGAGGTAAGATAGCACAAGAAATACAAGGTGTTACTAGGAGATGTTTGGACAATCCTTACTGGATAAGGAGGGGGTGTATTGGATATCTGTCTTGTGACAAAAACTCTCTCATCTAGAACACATGGAGAGTGTAGTGTCAATAGTAGGACACAATGTAGCTGAATTATCACTGTTCCAGTTGATTATTTATTTGGTTTTAACAAAGGAAAGAGAACAAAAGCACGGAATGTTCAATTTATGTCTTATGCTAGATCATGACATTTTTTAAAAAGATTTATTAATTTATGCATACAGAGGTGTGCAGGCCTGGTCATGACAACACAAAAATATTTGCCTCTTTGGAAACTTCTGTTAAATAGGAAGAAGACTGACCTCTAGTTGACCCAGAAAACACAGAAACATCTGTAATTGGATGGCATCATACGGGAGCAAATTAGAAATCAGGCTATGGTCACTTTTTGTTCATCTCTATTAAGGTGATATGAGGGATGTTTTCAGTTAGGCTAAGAAATAAATATAGATAGTATCCGCTTATTACGGAATGTTCTCTTACATAGACAATAAAAGAGCTTTTAAAAAGTCCCTTCCCATGAATGTCTCTTTTATAGAGTTTTGATAATTCCATTTGCTGTCTTCTAAAAAGAACATGTGAATCGTTCAAAAGAGGAGATGGATTTTCTCTGAATGTTAAAGACAATTCTCTTAAACAACAACTGTTTTGGTAAGATGTGTTTTGAGTTAATGATAGCTTCTTTTGTTTTAGTTTATTGATAGTCTCATGGGGGTGCACTTACACATGACACTGCTTTTCTGTAGCTGCTTTTAGGATTCCCTCTTTATCTTCAACTTTTGCCACTTTAATTATAATGTATCTTAGTTTGTGTCTGTTTGGATTTCTTTTGTTTGGAATTTTTTGGCATTTCTGCATCTGGATATCTGTCTTCTCCCCCAGTTTGGAGACATTCTTGGTTATTATTTCTTCAAATAGGGTTCCTACCCTTTCTTTCTGAAACCTCCATGTTGCATATGTTCCTCTTGGTGCTATCCTATCACTCTCATGTCATCTTCATTTTTTAAAAATTCATTTTCTCTTAACTTACATTTTTGGATAACTTCTACTCTTCTAACTTACTGATTCAATCCTCTGCTTCATTGAGTTTATTGTTGAGACTCTTTGTTGGTTTTTGTTTTTTAGTTCAATTTTATATTCTTGGTCTATTGTTTCTGTTTGGAACTCTCATATTTTCTTGCCCTTATAGTTCTCATTTTGTTCATACATTGTTCTAACTTCAGTTAGCACCACTAGGACTATTGTTGTGAATTCTTCTGGTAGTTTATTTACTTCTGTTGCATTATGTGTTTTTTTTTTTTTTAGGATTTTTGTTTTGCCATTGATTGGGGTGAATTCCTCTGCCTCCTCATTCTGTTTAGAGCCCTGGTTATTTCTATGAATTAAGCTAGACTGCCTTTCTTCCCAACTCTGCTTTAATAGTCTTGTGTATGAATTGTAGGTTACTCTTTGGTCTTGGTTGTTGTGTTTTTTATTGTGTATTAGTTGAAGGCTCATCACCAATCAGTATGATTATGGCTCAAGATCCAGCACAGGGTACATCTGGGTACCCTGTAGGGTAGAGTTCATGGGACATGAATTGAGGGGGTCACTGCTATGGGTACAAACCTCCCTGGATGCTATAGCTGCTTGAAGTGAAGGAAGAATCTAGCATCAAGGTCAGCCCAAAGAAGATTCCATTGGCAGTGCTTTCCCAGAAGCCTCAGACTTCAATTGACCTCTCAACAGCAGCCAACCCTGTATCAACAGATCTGTTTTTGCCCTGAAGTTCAGACAACAGTAGCAGGTGTGAGCTGCAAGTGCATATGTATTCTTACTGTTCTACTCTATGTTGTATATTAAGAAGTAAACCAGAAAACTATTGTACATATAGGGAAAGTGACCAGTAATGCATTGGAGGAAGGGAGGGAGCCAAAAACATATTAATTTATGCTGTTACATAGCTACTACTTAGACAAAGTTATAGTCGATGTTTAAAAAACTTTGCAAAGTACACACACAAGGGCACTACCTATCCTGCTCCCTCAGTAGCTGTTTTTTTTCTGTTGTTTGTTTGTTGGTTGGTTGGTTGTTTTTTGTTTTGGAAGTAACATTGACTTTACAATACTATATATGTGTGTGTGTGTATGTATATGTGTGTGTGTGTATGTATATGTGTGTGTGTGTGTGTATATATATATACACACATACACATATATATATGTATATACATATGTGTGTGTATATATATTTAGGATCACACCTCAGCTTTTGAGTGGATTATTTTCCCAATGGGAATTATATAGCTCTCCATAGATCACATTTACATATGAGAACATCTGCATTTCATAATCTCAACTTACTGATAGTCTAAAAGTGCTTCGCTGATAGGCATTTTGACTTCTTTTGGTGGCCCATTTTGAACATCCTTTTTATTTCCTTTTGTTGAACTTTCCATTGTGTTGCTTAACTAATAAGAAAAACCTGTGTAGAAAAGAAACATAGGAAAGTAAATAAATACAATTTTTTTTTGTACTTGTGTTTACTCAAGACAAGTAATTTCTGGAACTTAATTTAGAATTGATTTTTCCATCCAGTCTGCATCTATGATTCCAGAGCTACCATCTACTAAGGTTCTATGACATTATGGCTCAGTGAAATTCTTAAATCTAGGGTGTCATGTGTAGTACAGTTATTGCAACCTTCTGCCAAACTTCCTGAAAGACTAACTCCCTTATTTTATCCACCTATATCTGTTGCCTCTACCAGCTCCTGTACAGAAGAACAAGAACTGGGCTTTCTCATCATTTTATTTCTTCACTGTTTGCAGAGTAGAGCTCATGTAACAGCTACTCAATAAATGACTTACCTTTTTAATGAAAATAAAACAAAACCACAACTTTCTGTGAGCACCAAGAAACTAAAATCCAAGAGTTAAGTTTGATCAGAGTTGTAATAGAGCAAAAAGAGAACATATTAAAATATTTTTAAAAGGTGAAGAGGTCTACATAGGCAAATGCTCATGATAATTACATATTATTAACAGTAACTATTCACCAGATACTAATTTTGCAACTAATTATAAAAATTACCATAAACAATATTTTAAAGGGGTTTCTGGCCCACTGTTCACAGAGATTTATAATAAGGCAGACTTCAAGAATTTGGTATGGGAACTGCATGTCAGATTATAGCCTCCCTTAGCAGATTTTAATCTTTCAAGCTCCATTAAACTTAAAAAAAAAAAAGTGCCATAACCTTCAATGTTTTAGTAATGGGGTGTTATATAAAGAACATAACCTTTGTAATTAATTGTTTAACATGACTGAAACTCCATGAAAATGAAGATGATGTAATTCTTGTGCACTTAGAAAAACAGACACACAATAAATCCTTGTGCAGTGAATAAATGCATGGATGGGTGAAATAATTGTGTGGGCGATGTTTAATCCTAGATCCACCACTTATTATCTATGTGAACTTGAGTAGGCTGTTTAATCTTTTTGAATTTCAGTTTTGTCATATCACTCTAAGGTTGCTTCTAAGAGCTAGTGTAAGTTTTACATAAACTATATTTAACACACCTAGCACAATAAATGATATGTAGACAGAATTTAGTAAGTACTACGTCTGCTTAGTAATAACTAAAGACCATGCAGCTTTAGATTCAAGGTAACCATGAAGCAGAGGCTATCTGCTTGTTGCCAAGTCTGATGATACAGGGAAAGAAATGATGTGGTTTGCTATTTTAGCTTTCATTATTGATTTGGGTTCCTGAAGTAGTAATCTAGAGTATTCTGAATCAGGGTGGAAAAATTCTGAAATGTCTATCCCATAAACACGGTGCTTACACATTCAGACTTCTACTGAGGTCTTTGTGGTAAAGTGTGCTCTTCTCATTCTAATAGATCCAAGTAAATGTGAACACAAATATGCTATTATAAAATGCTTTCCAACTGACAAGCATACAGGTAAGGATTTAATACACTAAGGCAGCATAATATCTTAAGGAAAATCTTCTCAGATATGAAAATAATTCCATAAGCTACATACTAAAACATGCCATTATATTTTCATGTTTCAGAAATTTATCAGCTAAGGAAATTGCTTTCCTTTGTTTTCAGTGCAAAGTTAAATTTTTATATGATTTTCTCTTTCAGAATTAGAATTCTTAAGCTTGGTTTTGCTCAAAAAGACAGCATGCTGACAAGTGTTTCATTTTACAATAACACTTTTACAATGATTTTTATTGCAAAATATTTTATTTGAAAGTTAAATGTCAACATTCACCTCTAATTTTCTGAGTCATATGGAAGAGATCAAGTGCCATGGTTCCCACCTGTGGTACCCATCTGGTGCTGCAGGAAAAATGACCTCATCATACTTAATTACCTGTTACCTGGCTGTTGTGCTTTCAACTCTCTCACTGATGTATAATTAGTTACTTCACTGTAGCTCAGGGCAAAGGATTTTAATAAAATATGAGTGAATATGTGGATCCATTAAGCACACATGATTTATGCATAAACTATGTTTAGATTTATTGTTTCACACACTTTCCAGAAAATTAGTAAGCCAACTGGATTGCCTGTTTAACAGTTGCATTTTTGTAATGGGCTCATGATTGTATGTCAGAATATAAGGATTTATAGTTCCCAACCACCTAGAGAATCTCTATCTCAGCAAAGGGAGACTCCTAGAACAATGTTCATGAAGTCGATGCAATAATTTTCCAGAAGGTTTCACTTAGACTAGCAATTCCTGGCAAATGGCCACATAAGCTGTTGGTCAGTAGCTGCAAATGTCTACTTGGGTCCCGCTCTGGTCGGGCACTCTATCTGACACCTAAGTGATAATATACAGAAAGACCAGTAGGAAGAAAGAAGCATGGTCTCAGAGAAGTTTCTAAAAATGAGAAGATACCTTTAGCAACGCTGTGCCAGTAATGCAAAAAAGAAAAAGAAAAGCGCTGTGGAGATGGTGACTCACAGCATGATCTCCCTTTGTGCCCAGGTGTTTCTTTCTTCTCCCAAATCTGTTTGGCATTGTTTTATACTAGAGAGTAAGGGAAGGTGAGGACGCTGTGTTTGAATGACTCAGATCTCCAATTTTTCCAGTGTCTACTCCATAATTACATTTTGCCAGAAAATTTTTTAAAAACAAAATTCCCCAAATTCTTCTCAGTGAAAGTCTCTTTAGTAAAAATGGACATATAATAGCCACCTTCTAAAGTGATGCCTTACTCTATTACAAAATTACTCTCCAAAGAATACATCCTTTCCTGTGCAGTGTTGGCATAATGTTTCAATGTTTAGAAAGTTCCCAATGACTTTGTCCTTGACTTTGTGCACATAAGAATATCCAGAGTCTCCAACTGACTACTTTCAGTTTTGTGGTGGCTGGGAAGAATGGCAATTCTGCCCTAATTGTTTGCTGCACATTGGAAGGGGATCCTGTCATTTGTTAGGGAATGTTTTATACCAATGCAAATTAAAATGGAAGACACTTAATAGCATTAGTCATGACAATATTTCTCAGTAACATTTCACACAGCATGAATGAGTTAAAAGCTCTCTATAGGAATGTTAGATGTCTAACATCATAATAATGAAGCAGTACTTCCAAGAAATCTGGATTAAAGAACAATCTAATTTAAATGGCACTTATCTCACTATAGTGTTCTGTGGGTTCCTATAAGCTGCCCACTCATGGGCAGCTGTGACCTATTTGTTATCCACAAATCACAGCAGGACATTCCTTGACTACCTAGGAGTATAGCCCATATCGGGAGGCAGGTCCGGGATGCATAGGCCACTGTTGAACTGATTACATGACGCTCTCCGTGGTGGTCTTGTGATAACTCTTTGGGTGATAACATCATACACAAAGGGACATCACGATGTCCCTTTCCTTTCCCCTTGTAAAGCTTTATCCCCTGATCCTATCCTACGCTTCGGACATTGTGCCTCATACCTTTGTCACATGGCCAGCTTTTCTTATCTTGTATGATTTCAACAACTGGCACAAGAACTTCTGCTCCAGCAGCAGTCTGGCCTTGCAAAACTGCTCCACTACTGCTGTGTCCCTCATCACATTCCCGCTGCCAAGTGGCAAAAATTCCTGTCACAACAGAGTTCATTGCACCAAACATTTGAAACACATCCTTGGCATTCCATTTTTTTTCTTTCTTTTTTTCATATAATTCAACTGATTTTATTTATTTTTCTTTCTCTCTCTTTTTAAAAATAATATAACAGTTTATTTTTACATCATTTTGTACATTTTTTTTCTTCATCTCAATTGTAATCCCTGTGGATTTCCCATCACCGAGCTTCGCACCCATTTTCAATAAAAAATAAGTCCTTTAATGCTGAATAGCAACTAATTAGTTCAATAAGCCCTACTCTTGGAGAATTCAAAACTGGATGCGGCACTTAGGCTAGTAGCTTCTTGGGCACAAACTAATATTCAATGTCTGATTTGATAATGTGTGCTTTCTTTTACCAATCACCTTATTTAACTGCTTAGAATGTTGTCTCTACCCTGAATTTGGGGGAAAAAAAAAGCCTTGATTTTTAAAAATAATTTTCAAACTCAAATTCTCACTTATGCTTGCACACATTTGGAAGACAAAGTTTAAATTTAAAAGAAAAGAAAAGCATTTAAGCAGCAAGATTTGTGTCTAGTATCCAGGTGAGTTTTATAATTTGGGACGTTTCCAAACTTCTCTAACCCTTCCATCTTTCCCTTCCATCTTTCCTACTTCCTGTTGGGGTGCATTAATGAGAATCAAATGTTTTGGGAAAACCGCCAAGCCAAAAAAGTCCCACTTAAATGGAAGGCATTTTTAGTTTGCTGATACTATACCACGAAGGGTACAAACCTGAATCAAATTCAGATTCTGTTCTCCAGGAGCTGAAGCTCTCTATAAGGGTAAGTAAGTAACGGATCCAAGGTTTTACTGCAAGACAGAAAAAGGTTGGGTTAATTGTCTGATCAAAATCAAAAGAAGTCCTTTATTCTCTATCTCCTGGGTAAAGAGAGCCCTATGAAAACCCCAGCAGCGTCTCCAACCCGCCTAGCACAGCGTCCGCCCTGGGAGAACAGGATTCCTGGCCCAGCGGTGAGGGGTCAGTGGAGTGCAGCGGAGATACTCAAAAGTCTTAGGTAAGCCAAGGAGTGAGGGGTTAAGTACGCAGATCAACCAGTCTCCCGACCTCCTCTGGAAGACTCCTCTGGGGAACGGGCAGGCAGCTCGCACTTAAGGCCAGCCGGCCCAGCCGGCCCACCCGGCCCACCCACTCCACTGCAGCGTCCTGTTTCTAAGGCGACCAGCGCGGTAGGGCCGCGAGCTGCGGGATTGGCGCACCACCTGGTGGCCGTATGGGGCAGAGTCCGGGTCAAGGATCCCGGGGCTCTGCGCTTTCAGCCGCCACCCTGCCGTTCCGCCTTCTTCCCCTAGAATTTTCAGCCCACAACTCTCTAGGGCCGAGGCACCTTACGCTTGTCGTCCCGCGTCTCCCTCTAGTGGCAATGCCGGAAGTGACATGTTGCGTAAAGACTTGCCCCCCCAGCTCTCTGCTGGGACCCGAGCAGGTCCCTTTATTCTCTGTGTCTGTTTTCTTTTTCTGTAAAATGAAACATCAGGGCTTTCGGTGGGTTGCAAACAACTCGTAAGATGGGGTCTGAGGACCTGAAGCCTCCGCCTGTCTCTGCCCTTTCCTCCTTGGCAGCTATTTTCTGTATGCTTTTGTTTGTAAAGTGAGAGATTTCGGCTTTGTCAATAAAATCGCAAACCTCTACGTGCTTGCAGGGTAAATTCAACTCTAAAAATCCTCCATTCTGCTTGTTTTCCTTCTTCCTTTACTGATTTCGTTTCCAAACCTCAGAAAACAAAACAAAACAAAAATATAGACACCGTCTTTTCACTTCTTTCTCCCACCCCCCTTTTCTTTACAACTCTTTTTTTCTAGCTGGTAAATAAACACCCCCCCCCCCACCTCCCCACCCCAACCTTTAAAGCCCTTCTGTCTCTTGCACTCTTTCTCATTTTCTGCCTCCGCAGGATTTCTAGCCCCAGAAGCACCTATTTCCGCTAGGCACTGCTGGGTCCATTATCCGTCCTTTTGTTTCAGAAGACGCCGGGGAGCTACTTTGCGCCACCGCTCAGGATACGTCACCTATTTGTTATGGAATTTAATTAAAAAAAAAGATTACACGTTTTATGATTAATGCTATTGTTTTAATAATATTAAGAACATCCTAACGGTTTGTGTGGGAGGTCCAATGCATAAATACAAATATTATTTAGCTTTAGCTGAGTAATTTTTCCTTTGTCAGTAAAGTCATTCAATCATTCACCGTTTTGTGGTATTTTGTGTTCCACTTCATTTGAATCTCCATATATATATATTCATATATATTTGTTAAGTACTAATAACTTGCTGTGACCACATATTCAATATGAGTTGTTTAGTTACTTGGTTTTCTTCAAACAACAAATGGGATTATGGGGTGGGGCAAAATGAAAAATGCTGTGCAAAAACTGGAGAAAGAAAATTACCACCAATTTTGCTTTTTTAAGCATGGAGATTTTAAAATTAAATGAAAAAAAATTGTAATTTTGTGGCACTTTGAATTCATTCCCAGATAACTTCACATAAATTTTAGACCTGCTTCTTTTATAAGAGCCTGGGTCCATGGTCAAAAATGTATGTTTACCTTATCATTTATCTTTCTGCGTTTTTCTTGTGGTGTTGCCTGTCAGTGATCAAACAATGAGGCCAGATGAAAACCATTTGCAGAGTTTCCTCATTTGACCTTGAATTTCTGTTAGCCTTGCCAGGTAGAATGATGCAGAAATGATGTAGAATGATGAGGTAAGAGATTTTCTGAGGTAGAAAAAGCCAAATATGTTGTCTTACTTTGGCGACACCATAAATAACCTGTTTGGTATGAACAACTGGTAAGCATTTTATAATTAAAAAAGCCCATCTATTTTCATTGAATACCACTGCTTGTACAAACAGACCGTAGGATAACCTACTAAATGTATGCATAAGTCTCACAGTAATTTCTAGAGAACTCAAGTGGTTATTAACCTGTTGACTCTGCATACTCATTCAAACTTCTAGTAAATTAGACATTTTACTGACAACGGAGTTAGCTTTGAAAAATAGAAAAATCTTGAGCTAACCTCTCCAATTTTTTTCTGAAAAAATAAAAATAAATTGGTGTTTTGCAAAAATAACCAAAAAAAAAAATCTTGTGAAGAAAACTATTATCCTGAGAAGGAAATTTTACCTTTAAAAAGATATGGTAAATAATTCATACTGGGGCTTCTATTTTGACCCAACTACCTTGGCAAGTTGTAGAATTATAAAATGGGATTATTACCCACTTTATTTATAAGAGTCATAGTTTTTTCCCTTTAGATCTGAGGCATTGGAAGTCTACCTGCTTCATCTATTTCAAAACAAAACTAGCTTGAATAACCAGAACTCTGTCAAAAAGAGACCATATTTGTTTTCCATACTTATCTCTTCTGCTTTTCTAATTTTCAAATTTACTCTTATGATGTATTGCTTTTTTCTTTTTAAGATTTGTTTATTTAGATCCTCCCTGGTGGCGCAGCAGGTTAAAGCACAGCACTGAAAAGCTAAAGCCACTTCTGCATAAGTTCGATCCCCGCCTGCCCCGGAGGAGATCCATATGGCGAGGCAGACCTCTCCTGACCTGCCCGCTGCTCCCCTCAGCAGTGTACTTCGTCGATCTGCCTGTTCTGCTCCCCACTCTGTCTCTGGTGAAGCCTCTCGCCGCCCCTGAGCCTCTGGCCTGTACTCCAGTTCTGTATGCACAACTAAATAAATCTTTAAAAATAATAATAAAAAGATTTGTTTATTCATACAGAACTCGCGTACAAAGCCAGAGGGGCACGGGCAGTGAGAGGCTTCACCAGAGACAAAGTGGGGAGCAGAACAAGCAGATCAATGAAGTACACTGCTTGAGGGGAGCAGCAGGTGGGTCAGGAGAGGTCTGCCATGCCATGTGGGTCACCTCCTGAGCCAGGGATGGAACTAGCACTGAAATGGCTACAGCTAGCTTGCAGTGCTGTGTCCTAACCTGTTGTACCACCTGGGAGGGCCCTATGTCTTTGTTTGTTTGTTTGTTTTAAGGGAGTGGAATCCAGGATGGTAAGTGAAACCAGAATGTCATGTCCCAATTAGAGCCAAGTAATATGGGCTATGCCTGAGGAGTTTAGTGTAATGGCATGAGAACAATTCAGCAGCAGTGAATTGTGACATGTTTTCAGAAGTTTTGAGATATGACCACTTATGATAAACATAAAACCTATAGAACATGACCAAAAATCCAGAAATCTATACATGTGTGTGCATTTATGCCTGCATACATTCAATTATTGCAGAAGCCAAAATAACTAAATGAGGAAATGATAGTATTTTCAACGAATTCTAATGATGTTATATCTGTTTGGAAAAAAATGAGACTTGACCCGATCGTGTATCATACAAAAAACTAACTCAAAATGAATCTTAGATCTGAACATAAAAGCTAATAAATGTAAAAAATTTTGTGTGGGAAAATTTTTTCCTATTCAGTGGGATGTCTGTTTGTCTTTTGTAATGTCTCTTTTGCTGTACAGAAGCTCTTTAGCTTGATGTAGTCCAATCTATTTTTCCTTGCTTACACTATCGTTGCATTGGGTCCTGTATCTTCAAAGATGTCACTGAAGTGTATGTCATGTAGTGTTTGGCCCATCTAAGCAAAGATTTTTAAAATAAGTTTCTTTCTTTTTTCTTTCTTTTTTAATATATGATATAAACACCACAAACCAAAGAAAGAAGTAAATGATTATTTGGATTCATTAAAGTTAAAAATTTCTGCTTTCTTGTTAGTTTTTTAAAAAAGATTTATTTACTTATGCATACAAGAATTGGAGTACAGGCCAGAGGTATGGAGTTTTAAAAGACTTTCCTGAGACAGAGCAGGGAGCAGACAGGCAGATGTACTGAAATATATTGCTGAGGGAAGCAGCGGGCAGGACAGGAGAGCTCCATCATGCCATGTGGGTCACCCTCCCCAGGCCATTCCTTCCCCCCCCACCCCCCAACTCATGCTGCAGTGGCTATGAATCACTCCGCAGTGCTGTGCTTTAACACATTATGCCACCAGGGAGGGCCCCTTTTTTGTTAGTTTTTTTTAAAGATTTATTTATTTGTGCATACAGAGCTGGGGTACAGGCCAGAGGCTCAGGGGCGGTGAGAGGCTTCACCAGAGACAGAGTGGGGAACAGAACAGGCAGATAGACGAAGTATACTGCTGAGGGGAGCAGCGGGCGGGTCAGGAGAGGTCTGCCACACCATGTGGTCACCTCCGGGGCAGGCGGGAATCGAACTCATGGGGAAGCTGCTTTAGATTCTCAATGCTGTGCTTTAACCCGCTGCGCCACCAGGGAGGGGCCCCTTTTTTGTTAGTTTTAAGATGAAACGGCAAGTTATAGCTTAGAAGAAACATTGCAATATATATATATCTGACAGAATACTGGTATCCAGAGTTTGTAAACAATACCTAAAATGTAATAAAGAGGATAAAAAACCAGCAATTACAAATGCCAAAAGATTTGGAGAGGTAGTCTACAAAAGAAGTTATATGAATGGCCAAGCAGTACTTGAGAATGTACAATTGCCTACAAATCTAGACTCAATTATAAGTTTGTGTGTGTGTTGTGTGCAATGCTTCACACCATCTACCTGGGTATCTTACAATTCAATTTAATTCTAATACTGTCTACACCAGGACAGAATCAGATTCTATAAATCAAAGGCTCAGTCCCATAAGACTCCTCCCACTTCAGATGTCTATCACGGCTACAAGTTGTAGCTTGCACTTCTGACCAAGTAGTTATAAATCCCATCACTCCTTCCTTGGATTTTAATGATTTGCTAAAAGGAGAATCTCACTCAGGAAGCTAGCTTACTCACTAGGTTACAAGTTTATTATAAAGAATATTAAGGATACAACTCAGCAGCCAGATGAAGAGATACATAGACAGGCCCCAAACTGAACTGCTAGCCTAGAGCACACAGAAGCCCTCTGCTTCCTCTACCTAGAGACTCACTGAGCCATCTCCTCTTGGGTTTTTTGTGGAGGCAATATTACATAAGCATCATTGACCATTGGTGATTAAACTCAACTTCTAATCCCTCTCCACCCTATGGATGTCAGGGTGAGAGGCAGTGGGACATATGACAAGTCCCTCTAGTCATGTGGCTTGTCCCCTTAGTAACCAGCCCCACCCTGGGATAACTGAAAGTTATCTCAAAGTGCAATAAAAACTAATATTGTGGAACTCGTTAGTGAAGAAATTTCAAGAATTTAGGGAGCTCTGTGGGAGAAACAGGGATACAGACCAAATGCTGTTGACCTTTGAAGAACACAGTCATGAACTTTGTTAGGTAGACAATTTTTTTTTTTTCATTCTGTAGGGACTGCATTTATGATTTAACCAATTGAGGATGCAGAACATGAGGATATATAGGTTGACTGTAAGGAAATTCCACAAATGTTTATATCCTTGGGAGTCCTAAATCCTCATCACACTCCCATCCCCCAAATACCAAGGAATGACTACAGTTGAGTTTTAAAGTCGAAATTTGTACAATGGTTTTTGACTGTGCAGGGGCTTCATGCATTCTAAATCCTGCATTGTTCAAGAGTTAACTGTATCTACAAACTCTCTATGGGTGTGTGTGACTATATATACTATGTATATATACATATATATGCATATATACATTTATTCACATATATAGCTTCATATATAAAAGCATTCTTTATGTATATATATATATATAAAGATTTATTTTTTAAAGTTTTTTTAAGATTTATTTTATTTATTTATGCACACAAGAACTGGGGTCTAGGCCAGAGGAGTTCAGAGGTGGTGAGAAGATTCACCAGAGACAGAGTGGGGAGCAGAAAAGTGGATCTACTGAAATACACTGCTAAGGGGAGCAGCAGGCAAAACAGGAGAGGTCTGCTGTGCCATGTGGGTCACATGAAATATACTGCCCAGGCTGCAGTGGCTTCGGATAGTGTCATAGTGCTGAGACAACCCCTTGAGCCACCAGGAAGGCTCTAATCTTTAAATTTTTTGAAAAAATGATTCTCAAAATATCACAGGTAGTTTTTTTTTTTAAGATTTATTTATTTATTCATACAGAACTGGGGTACAGGCCAGAGATGCGGAGGGTGAGAGGATTCACCAGAGACAGAGCGGGGAGCAGAACAGGCAGATCAGACGAAGTACACTGCTGAGGGGAGCAGCGGGCGGGTCAGGAGAGGTCTGCCACGCCATGTGGTCGCCTCCGGGGCAGGCGGGGATCGAACTCATGTGGAAGTGGCTTTAGTTTCTTAGTGCAGTGCTTTAACCCGCTGCACCACCAGGGAGGGCCCAGTTGTTTGTTTGTTTTTTTTTAACTTACACACAAGCAAACCACACAATCATGCGTGATGAAATCAGTGATCAAAGAGCTGAAAGTTGATTTGAGTGAAGATTATTTCTAGTTTGGAATATGATCTGTATGACTTTGTAGTTGATAAAGGTGTAAGAGTTTTTTTCAGATCATAGACTATGCAGACTTTGTCCTCAACGTCACTGAATGAAAATTCAACATCAGCACTGCTAGGCTGATATATTTGAAAGAGGCAGAGACTGGAATACCTAAAGTGTCCTTACTTTAAGTTCATTCACTTAGCTGCCAGGCATTTAAAGCAGCACACAGTTTACAAAGCTAGGGGCTCCTTTATAACTGCGATGGGAGGCTTGGGATTCAGGGTGTACATCTGGGCAGCAGTTTGATGAGTATGTGTCTCATGCCTTAAGGGCATCTTAAATATTCCTTCACTGTTTGTGCAGGTAATCCAAAATTGCTTCATTATATTTTGCAATACAAGCAAACGCCATCAGGGCTAACTGACACCTAGTATCCAAGGAGGTGTCTTTACTGCCCAATCTCTGCCTCTCCATGCTCAAGCTGCATATTCCTCTGGTTCAACAAGACTGTTACTTGAGTGTGGTTTGGGGCTGCTGTCCTCAGTAGGGTTACTCCACTGATGTTGATCTGTTCACCAACCTCTCTAACAGTCCCATCTAGATAAGCTGTCTATACAAAGGGATACAAAGTCCAAACCACAATTTATGTAGACTGAAATCAAGTCTGGCCTTGTCAACATTATGAGTCAGTATTCCAGCATGGGCAGCAGGATACAAAGCTTTCACATGCTCCCTAACATTTCAGGAAATTGTCAGCTCAGAGACATCTTTCACGACCAGACCACTATCTTTAAGAGCTTTTGCAGTCCCTCCAAAAGTTACCGATTCAAACCCACAGAAGTTAGATTTCTGGTGAATTCCCTAAAGCCAATTTTGTCAGAAAGACTAAGTAAGACAAGTTGGTCAGGCACCGATGACAGTGGGTGGATAGGGCTCTGGGAGACAGACTGTGGGGGCAACACCATGTGAAGAAGGAGGTAAGTGCAAGGAGCTATATTTCTTGCTATAATTCACAAGTTTACCATGCTCAACATCATTAGTCATTAGGGAAATTCAAATTAAAACCTCAATACGTATGTATCAACCATACCTCAAAACAACAGAGAAAAAAACGAATGAGATACCTCTATGCATCAACTGGAATGGACGAGCTGAAAAGACCAAAAATACTATGTATTAGCAAGTTGGAACAAGGATGTGGATATATATACAACTTTTGTATGTCATTGGTGGTGAAACTACAGTGGTTGTGGTGGCCCTTTCCTGTTTCTGTTTATCTTGCTAGAACAGCATGATTTATGAGAATGAAACAGTGGGGCAAAAACACCCTAATCTAACATAAACGAGGAGAACATAGATTTTTTATGAGTCGACAAGCTAT
The DNA here is from genome assembly GCF_000260355.1 of Condylura cristata. Lineage (NCBI taxonomy): Eukaryota > Metazoa > Chordata > Mammalia > Eulipotyphla > Talpidae > Condylura > Condylura cristata. The sequence goes on along the minus strand of NW_004567116.1, from coordinate 48,337,021 downwards.
GTTTCAAAGCATAGGCTCAAAAAGTGTTCATTGTCCTCCAGGTGACCTGCCACTTAATGGGAAAAAATTGCCACAGGAAACAGGAACTAAGATGGCCAGCTTATGGTCAAGTTCACAGCAATTAGAAATGAGGCGCATTTTTGTGCAGTAATGGATCCAAATTTGAGTAATGCCATGACTCAGTAAAAAAGAACTAATCAGATTATCAATTTGCATATTTTGAGTACTTTTCATATTCCCCAATCCTTTAAACATTACCCAAAACGCCATCCTTACCTTGCCCCCATCTTTTTGTAGGGTGATATTTCAATAAGCTATCTTTTCCTAAAATATTGGTGGTGGTTGTGGGCTTCAGTGCCAATGGACAATGGAGCACTTTTGGCAACAGTGGGGAAGTATAATGGCAAAACCATTTTGGAAACAATTTGGTAGTCTCTTACAAAGCTAAATATATACCACTCAGCAGTCCCACTCTGAGATATGCATTCAAGATAATGACAATGAATGCTCATAGCAACTTTATCTTAATAATATAAATCTGGTAGGAACCCAGATGTTCATCAACAGATAACTGCATAAACCAAAAGTTTTATAGGCATACAATAGAAACTATTAGCAATAAAGAAGGAATGCATGATGCATCCAACAACATGATGGATCTTAAAAAGAATTTAACTAAGTTGAAAAACCTGTATACTTTATCATATGAAATTCTAGAAAAACCTGAAAGTACATCAATGGTTATCCAGTGCTGAGGGAGAGGAGCGAAGAAATTCACCAGGAGGTGGGAGGGGCTAAGAGAGATTATTTCAGGATGAAGTATATTCTCTGTGTCTATTTTTTTTTATTTTTATTTATTGTTTGTATAGAAGATCTAGGGTACAGGCCAAAGGTACAGGGGGTGAGAGGATTAACCAGAAATATATTTGGGAGCAGAACAGGTGGATTTGCTGACATACACTGCTGAGGGAAGCAGGGGGTGAGACAGGAGAGTTCTACTGTGCCATATGTAGATTAGCGCCCTAGCTGGGGATTGAACTCAGGCCACAGCGGTGACAGATAATAGCACTGAAACTTAACTCCCGAGGCCACCACCCTTGGTGGTGGTTACAAGGGTGTATGCCTTTGTTAAGACTCATCAAATTTATATATTTTAAATGGAAATACTTTGTTGTATGTAATTTATGCTTTGATAAATTTGATTATTTAAAAGTAGCTGTCAATCCTTCAATAATTATCACATCAGGAGATTTCCCTGAGTCTGAATTTCAAGTCTTATAACTGCTTCAATAATAGAGTATGGCAAACATGATTATATGGTACTTCAAAATTAGATCTTCCTGGTTATTTCTGGTTCACGGCTCTGAGGAAAGCTCTGTTTTGTAAAGTCTTTTACATACCGGAGAGGCCAAGTGTCAACTGTTCCCCTGAGCCCTTCCTTCTAGGCCACAACATGCCATATATGTGGTTGTAGTCATCCTGGAGTCTACCCAAGCAGTCTAGGCACCCACTGAGTATTACCGAGTTGATCTCTGTTGATGCCACCAAGAGCAAGAGGTCACCATTACTAACCTATAGAATCTGTGAAATATAATAAAGTGGTAGTTGTTTCAAGCCATTAGATTTTGATAGTATATTAGTTATCTATCATGATATAACAAATTATCCCCAAATTTATGATGTAAGACAACAATAATCACTTAATGTGGATCAGGATTTTGGAGCAACTTGGCTTATCTCATGAAGTCAAATATTGGACAGATTTTGTCTCTGCCTTAAGGAGTGTTCAGGGTCAGGGGAATGAAGCACAGATGTTAGCAGACAACTGCAGCACAGTAGGATAACCCTTCAAATAGAGGTAAAGTAGACTGCTAAGGGGAAACCTTGCCCAGTCTTCAGTCCACTTCCTAGAGGAAGTGAGGTCTAAGTTGAGACCTGACAATTAGCAAGAGTGATCAACTTGAAGGATTGGGTATGAGAAAAGCAGGGGAAGATGGCTGGCCATATACAAAGCCCTGAAAAAAAAAGAGCTTCTTAGGGAGCTGAAAGGAATTTCCTGTGGCTAGATTAACAGCGTTCAGGAGAGAAGAGAGGAGAAAGGCAAGAGGCTGGAGAAGAAAGCAGGGACAGAGCCACGTTCTTTCAAAAGGACAGAAATTCAGATTACAGAGTGGAGGTGGCTGGGGAGGTCAAGACAGGGACAGGTTCCTGGGTGAACTCCACTAACCTCAATTCTAATCCCTCTTCTGCCTAAAGGTCTCTTACAGGTCTAATTTCTAGTTCAAGGAACATGTCTTAGGTTCTGACTTTTTTGAGATTGCAGTGACTGGCAAAAAAGAATGATCGTATCTCTTTGACTCAAATTATCAGCTTCAGTTTCTGGGAACTTCTGTGACACAGGTGAGATTCCCACTCTTACTGTCAGGAAAAAGTCTGAACTTCTCACGTCAACACAACTCCAATACACAATTTAAAGGAATGGAGTAACACTGCCTCACATCAAGAGAATGAAACAATATAGAGGCTAACTTCCATCTTTTAAAAATTAATGTACAATTGTTTTCCAGTTGATTTTCTAAAATTGTTATAAGAACAGTTAATATGAGGTCTACCCTCTTAATAGTATTTGAAATACACACTATAGTATTGTTAACCAGAGGCAATGTATTTAACAGTAAATCTCTAGAATATGTTCATCTCGTGTAACTGAAACATTTACCCTTTAAACAACAGTTTCTTATCTTCCCCTCCCCTGAGTCCCTGTTGCCACCATTCTACTTTCGGCTTCTGTTAGTTTGACTCAACTAGATTTTGTCCTCTCGGCACTGGCTTATTTCATTTAGCATAATGTGCACCAGGTTTATCCATGTGTCACATATGGAAGATTACCCAGCTTGACAAAAGCAAGAATTCAGGAAGATTAAGGCAACAGTGACATTTAGATGGGAGTGGGGAGGAGAGAGACCACAAGATAGGTAGAAGAGGACTGAAACAACATGGATGACAGAAACATTTAAGCTGTGTGAAATTTTCCACAGTGAGTCCCTAGTTTGGTTAAGAAGAGGTGTCATTGAGGCGAATGAAAGTATAAGCAGCATACAAATTAGTTTAGGTTTTAAGCTAACTCCAGACTAACCTTTTCTTGTTATTTTATTTTTGAGTTATTTCCTATAGCACCAAAGGGGTGTTAGTAAGAAAAGTAATAAACAATGAAAACCAAAAGTTCTTGTAAATAATCAAGAATACAATTTCCCATAACTATATAAACTTAAAAAAGATAGTAGGGTGGGGTAATGTATGAATATTCTGTGTACAATATGTAATTTTCCCTGTAACTACTAAACTTTGTGCTTTCCTTAAAATTTTGAATACATTCCTTTCACATGTTGTACATCTCATTATAATGACTATATGATAATATTTATACATCAAAAACTTACCAAATTCTTCATTTAAAATTGTGAGTTTGATTGTAAAGTTTGCCTTAATAAAGATGATTTTTAAAAATTGAGTAAATTTTAAAGTGGTCCAGAGATGAATCCAGACAAATAAGGGCACATATGTATGAATCTATTTATTAATATATAAGAATCTAGAAAACACAAGAATCATTGAAATCAAGTTAAGTAGAAGAAACAAATCTAGAAGAAAACATGAACAACATATATAAGAGATAAAGGATTAATATTATATGATAAATTTTAACATGCATTTGTTCCTTAATCATACATTTAATTTCTTATTCCTTTCAATATATCAAGCAGATTTATTTTACATTCCAAATCTAATCCTAAATCTGCAGCCTGTGTAGTTTTGATTTATTGTTTCTTGCTTCTGGTAATTTGCTTCCTAGTATTTTGATTGCATGGTCATTGAAAGCTTATGTAATAGGTCCTCCAATACTCTTGTTTCATTTTAATGTTGATGAGAAAAAAACCTGATTCTTGGCCAAGGCCATGTCAGTGTGGAGTATGCATGTTCACCTCTGCATACTGTGGGTTTTCTCCACTACCCTGAGGGTTTTCTCCAGTACTCTGATTTCCTCTCACGTCCCAAAGACATACATATGTAGTTGGAATTAGATGATCTCGATCATCCAGTTGGAAAGAGGGTATGTGTGATGTGCCCCGTGATGTAAAACTTCCTCTCTAAGGAAAAAGGAAGCTCCCCTGGCAGAATTTATGAGGCAATCTGGAAAGTACCAATAAAAAGTTACCACTTACTGAGCATCTATCATCGCCATGTCCTCTTTATATTTATCTAGATACATCAGTTCCCAGTTCCCAGTTCTAGTTCTAGTTATCCCCTGCCAAGCTCCCCTCCAACCCTCTTCATGACCTTTTACTACCCCCCACCCCCATGCCCTGAGCTGTAGGGTGGTCTTTGGCCACACTGAACTGTGCTAATTGGGTTGGGAAAGGAATGAATGGATTAATACAAATTATTGCTTAATATTAGAAATGTATCTGGTCTTTAAAGTTTAGTGATGTTTTTGAGACTAGAAATAATCCATAGGAGCCAAACTTGTTTATGTCAATTAGCCTATAGTAATAATGGTTTTATTATATGGCGTTTCACTTAAACAGCCACAGTTTCCAAGAACCTACCTTGATTTTATGTGAGGATTTATTTCATGTGATAACTTTTGGAGGCTTGATTTAATAGTTTGCTTTTACTGACTAAATGCGTGAGATCATGAACTAATACAGAATCACTTTGAATGATATTTAGGCACAGATTTTCTTGTGCTACAAAAGGCTTGTGAATTCTGGTTCCAAATGTACCTGAAGATTGAGCTTGCAGCTAGCACTTCTCAGGCAAGCTCCCCTCCAACCCTCTTCATGACTTTTTACTCTCTATAGAGTGCTCCCATTAATACATCTTGTAAGTCTGATCTGTCAATACTCCCACTTAAAAAAATAGAGACCATTTATTTGTTAGGTCTCAGCTTAAACATTACTTCCTCCTAGATGCCTCCTCTAAATCTCTGACTTAAAACTAGATCAGGTCTCTAATCTTACCTCCTAGTTCTCATAACATTCCAAAACAATTATAATTAATTAATTATGTGTGTAGTTATATTTCACTAGCTGTAAGCACAATGATTTGGGGAATCATATCATTTATGGATATATCTCTGCCATTTAACTTAGGGTCTGGTGTATGTTTGTTGACTATATTTAAAGACAAATAGATGAATAATTTGGGAAATATTACCATAGTAGAAGAAATCTAGTTCCCAGTTCTAGTTATCATGTTCTAGTTCTGTCTATAAACAATATCTAAATCACATGGTAACTCTAAGTCTCAAGTATTCACTTGTAAAATAGAACTAATAATAGTTACCTCTTAGGATATTTGTGTTACAAATGTATTGAGAGAAATATAGAGGACATGGCGATGACAGATGCTCAGTAAGTAGTAACTTTTTATTGTTACTTTCCAGATTGCCTCATAAATTCTGCCAGCCAACTATTTTAAGCATACTCATATAGACATTTCAAATATGAAGTAATATAAAGAAAGCCTATAATGAATCACTGCATAATTATGACACTTAATAATTAAGACTTGTATTTTATGGGCGCTCCAAAGAAGACATACAGGCAGCCTTACAAGCACTTGAAAAAAAGTTCTTATCACCCAGGAAATGCAAATTAAATCTCCTTATGAGAATGGCCCAAATCAAGAGACTGGAATTAAGTATTGTCAAAGGCCTAGAGAAAAGGGAACAATTGTACACTGTTGGTGGGAATGTAGATTGGTCCAGCCCTCATGGAAAACAGTATAGAGGTTTTTCAAACATTTTAAAAATAAATCACCTTGTGTTCCAGTAATCCCACTCCTAGGATTGCTGGAGTAGATTTACATCTCCCCCCAAAGATGCAAAACTACTGATCAGCAGATGTATATGCACGCCTATGTTCATTGTAGCACTATAAACAATAGCTAAGTTATAGAAGCAACCTTGGTGCCTAAGGACAGATGAGAGGATTAAGAAGATGTAGTATAGGGGCCCTCCCTGGTGGCGCAGTGGGTTAAAGCACAGCACTGAGAATCTAAAACCGCTTCCTCATGAGTTCGATTCCCGCCTGCCCCGGAGGTGACCACATGGCGTGGCAGACCTCTCCTGACCCGCCCGCTGCTCCCCTCAGCAGTGTACTTCGTGGATCTGCCTGTTCTGCTCCCCGCTCTGTCTCTGGTGAATCCTCTCACCATCTGCATCTCTGGCCTGTACCCCAGTTCTGTATGACTAAAAATAAATAAATAAATAAATCTTTAAAAAAAAAAAAAGATGTAGTATATATGGTACATATATACAATGGAATGTTACTCAGCAGTCAAAAAGATAAACTCATGCCTTTTGCAGCAACATGGATGGAGCTGGAAAGGATCATTATTAGTGAAGTAAGCCAGAAAGAAAAAGAAAAAAACAGATGATTTCACTCATAGCAGGAGTGTAAGGGATCGGGGGAAAAAAGAGACACACACAAACAAATTAATAGAGTAAAAATGAAAACAATGAACAACTACAAACCAGAGTCATTTTATGGAGGTTGGAGGGGGAATGGGATCCGAACTGGAATGAAAGCGTGCACTGGACAGTGATGATGGCACAGCTGTAATAGTGGTGGGAAGTCCATGGGGATTACAACTGAGATGAAAAAATGCACAAAAGGAAGAATAATGTAAGATACACACACACACACACACACATATATACAATAAAAAAGCAAAACAAGATGTGGTATATAGATACAATGGAACACTACTCAGCTATTAAAAAAAATGAAACCTTGCATTTTACCACAACATAGATGAAACTAGAGGGGTATGGTAAGAGAAATAAATCAAGAGGAGAAATACAAATATGGGATGCTCTCTTATATGTGAAATATAAAGAACCAAGCAAAAAAAAAAAAAAGTAACAGAAAAACTAAATCAGATCAATCCCTAGAAATGTGACTGTACATAGAACTGAAGCTACTGGAAGGGAAGATGGGGGTGGAGGATGCAAATGGCAGGGGACCAGTGAATTATGTTGGAGGACTATAGGTGCTTTGGCAGGAGACATGGTGTTGTAACATACATATGAAGTGGTGTATATTTATACCCCCAAGTTATATGCATTAACATAAACCACTGTTACCTCAATCAAAATAATAAAATAAAAAATGAAATTGGATTTTAAAATGATCTAGACTTAAAACTAGGTTAAGTTGCTTTTAAAAATAAGTCATCATAAAAATTTCCTGGTTTTGTGTTAAATATAAATACTGTTGTGACAGGAAGTTTGTTACTATTTTGCGGTGGGAACGCAATGAGGGACACTGCCGTGGTGGAGCAGGTTTGCAAGGCCAGACTCTGCTGTCTGAGCAGAAGTTCTTGTGTCATTTAATGAAAGCAGACAGGATAGTGAAAGCTGATCATGGGGCAATGGTATGAACATTAATGTCTGGAGAGTGGGGTTGGAATGGGGGACAAGATTTTATGAGGTACAGAGAAGGGGACATCATGACCATACGTCAAGAAATATTTGCGTCAGCAAAGTATTTGACGTTATTATAGGCAGAATTATCCTGAGACCACCGTGGAGATAGTCACATAATCAGGTCAATAGTGGCCTAGGTGTCCCTGGGCCTGTCTTGTGATATGAGCTACATACTCCTAGGTAGTCAAGGAAAGCTCTGCTGTGACTTGCAGATAGAAAATACATCACAGTTGTACGTAAGTGGCCATCTAGTAGACAACTCATAGGGACCCACAGTATACTTTAAATGTGTGCAGTTTGCTACATGGCAACTATCCCTCAGTTAGGTTGTGGATTTTTGTATGTATTTAATGTAAGCCTCTGGGGTCTCCTGTGTGGTACAGGGTTTAAAGTCTCAGCAATACCAAGCTATCACCATCACTGCGGCATAAGTTTGCTTGCCAGCCTGGGAGCTGACCCACATGGTGCATCAGACCTCTCCTGTCTCACCCATTGCTCCCCTAGTAGTATATTTCAGTAAAATCCACCTGTTTGGCTCTCCACTCTGTCTCTGGTGAATCCTCTCACCATCTCCCACCCCCACACCTCTGGCCTAGGCCCCAGTTCTTATATAATAAATGAATGAAATCTTAAAAGAGAAGGAAGACTCCAACAGCAAGTGGAATGAAATACAAGAAATAACACTGTAATTTAGGATGAAGTTTAATTCAATTAATTGCTTTTAACCAAAAGGCTGCATCTCCCTGATTTAACTTATGATTGGGGATAATTTAATTATTTTTAAGTTATTTCTCTTTTCACTAAGATTTGCACTGCAGTTTGATGATGTTATACTGTTGGAATTCTATTTCTCAAATGCAAATATTTGTGGAAGGTTAATCTTACTGTAATAGTACAAAAGGAAACTAATTTCAATTTCAGAATTAATAGATACTTTTTAATAATGATGTCCTAAAAATATGGATACAAGTTTTTCAGCCTGATGTCCTTGGGCCTCTTTCTGAAGCATAACTACTGAAGTATACAATTAATGAATCAGTATCTGCACATGATTCAACAGTCTGCTTATCTGCTATTGTTAAGGCAGTACTGATGATGTTCTTGTTTGCTGAAATCCAGTAAGTCTACCCTCACACCAGCCAGCCAGCGTAAAGACCTGAGAATAAGATTCCAAGGAAGAGAATTGACAGGTGAGAAAAGGCAGAACGGGTCAGCTAGAAAGTGATGCTTCCCTGAATTTGGCAAACAACTTGAGATAAAGTTTCTTAGTCTTTGTTGCCTCCCAACTGCCTTTGAAACAAGAACTTGCAATGTAGGTAGTTTTTTTAGGTAGAGATCCCAGAAGCACAATTGAGAGAATGGAGGAAGTGGGAATGAAAGGGAGAAATGCCAGTGAGGGACACAATAATGAGCAAGTTACTGTGGTAGGAAACTGGGGCTCAATCTTTTTCAGGACCCAGAGGACTTCTCTGAGGAGTCATTTGAAGACCTACACGATTGTCCTGCAGCTAGATGAGGAACTTGAAGTATTTGTGTGCAGATACACTTTCTCATTGTTGGAAGAATGCCCTGGAAAGTGAGGCATTAACTATACACCCACACTGCCTGTGAACTGAGCAACTTCTTGTCAGAAAGTCCAGAGAAGGGCGCCCCCTGGTGGTGCAACGGTTTAAAGTGCAGCACTATGAAAATAGATGCAGCCACTGGAGCTGGAGTTAGATCCCCTGCCAGGGAGCTGACCCACATGGTGTGGCAGCCTGTGCAGCCTGCTGCTCCCCTCAGCAGTGTATTTCAGTAGATCCAGCTGTTCTGCTCCCCACTCTGTCTCTGGTGAATCCTCTCACCCCCTGCACCTCTGGCCTGTACCCTAATTCATGCAGGCATAAATAAATAAATCTATAAAAACAAAAAGAAAGTCCTCAGGCAGACACAAACACTAAGAGATGTTTTGAGCTGTAAGCCTGTCTATCTGATGAAAGCTGGATACTGCAAGTGGAGATAGACTCAGAAGTTGTATGAGGGGATTATAGCCTGGTATGGCAGTGCCATCAGCTACGTGGGTAGTTTAGGATCTTTGACGTGATAGAATATTAGGGCTAAGTGTTGAGGAATGTGTAGTCGCATGGTTAAATCAACAGATTTTTAAATTCTGAAGGAGGAATTTTTTTTACCCTCTTCCCATAATGAAATAAAACTGATGAAATCATATTAACTGGTCAATTCTGTTCACTTTTTGATTGTTTTGTGTTATGTAGAAAAGTGGTTCTCAAAATGTCATTTCTGGGCAGCAATATTAGCATCACATGAAATGCAATTTCTCAGACCTCACATGAAGTCTCATATATTGCAACATCAACATATGAGACATAAAGCAGAGTTCATTAGTTGGGATAGGAGCCCAGAATCTTGTTTTCTCACCTTCCTTCTGGTGGTTTCCTAAGCTCCTCTATGATCAATTGGTTCTCAAAAGTACAGCTTAACAATCTTTCACTAGAAGACCTTCTGATTCCTCTGCAATACGATCTTCTACACTGGAACGGTTGACTTTAGTTTGCCTGTAGATGATGATACTGGGATCATGAACTTGGCCTCAAGACTTGTCCGTATCTTGGAAGCAGAGTCATGGCGAGTACATACTGTAGCTTCCAACGTATCTGCATCCTTATCTATAAGATGAAGTTAGCTCCACTTCTTGTCATACCTGCCTTACAGGGCTATTAGGAGAATCAAATAAGAGCATATATGTGAAATACTTCAGGAATTGCTAAATCCTGTTTAATTGGAAGGGATTATAGTGGAACAAGTGATCCTTCCAGGCTGCTTTCCTTTGTAACTGGTGCCAAAGATAGGTAGAGATAGACAGAGCATGCAGATAGCCTAGAGTTCCTCCTTTATCTTCCGTTGGGTGCAAACATAATTTTTCTTTTTAATTAAAAACGTGTTTGCCAGGAAGTGTTACTTTAAATAAAATGATGTTAAACCAGAGACTTGCATTAACATGCTGAATCATTCTACAAAGCTTGTAAATGTAATGTTTGAGGTAATAAAGAGTTAATTAGTTTTTCTTAACAATTTATAGCCCACATACTAATAGGAAAAGCCAATTTTGTAATATGTTGACTTAGCAATTGGACCTTGGAAAAATTTTAATTTAACATGAATTCATATTTATTCTCAATTTTTTTTCCTGCCAGGCAGTTTTCTGAAAGCGATTCATTAACTTACCACAGTTATTGAGCAAAATGACTGGCTTTTGTCATCAGTGGAGTCTTAAATAAAAAGTTTCTTGTGCAATTTACCATTATCCCTAAGGAACATCAAATATGATTACCGAAACTAAAAGGTTGTCAAATTTAAGACCTATTAATTTCCAACCCCCTCCCCCAAAATGTCAGAAGTTCAGAAAACTGTCTTGACACTCTTCTCTTAACCAGATACCTGCCAGTAACCCCTTGTAGTTATTTTGAAGGCAGCTATCATGTGGACCTACTAATGTTTCCTAAGTGTCTCTCATTTCCACATTTTCTAAACAAATTTCCCCCATTACCTGAATCTCTGATCTAACCCTATCATAAACCAATCAGAATTCCCTGAGAAGAAATCATCACAGACTGGATGAGGATTTACTGACCACCACCCCATATTTGGGAGAGGGTCTGTCAGAGGGCTAGCAGCCAGCAAGACTTGTGTAATGTGAACACATTCAGTCATATAAAAAAATTTTGATACTTCCCAAATTTAATTAATTAATAAAAAGATAATTTAAAAAGTAAGTGCTCAGCATTAACTATTGGTCACAGTCCTCTGGGCTTCAAGAACAGAACAAATAAGCCTCTTCTGAGATTTGCAGGTGTCCAAGGAATCAGGCAGGCTGGAGTGCAGGTAGGAAGACAGGTCCTCTCTGAGGCCCCACTCCTGGTCAAGGCCACTACCCTCCCTGTGCCCCTGGATCCACCCCACATCCAGGAACACACCCAGGGTGCAGTGTTCTCCTCATCTCTGTCACCAGGACACTGCAAGGCAAATAAAGGAGAGCAGCAGCAGGTTGAAAGCACCCTGGACCTTCCTTCTACGCGCTGGCCTGGAGTGCACCACATGAATATTTCTGCTGGATCTGGACAGCTGAGTGGAGGGCATCAAACATGGAGGACTGATGTCCCCTTCGGACCACTGGATAAAAATACTGCTGTATTCATGTCTTTTGCAGCAAGTTGGATGGAGCTGGAAAAGATCATGCTTAGTGAGATAAGCCAGAAAGAGAAAGAAAAATACCAGATGGTTTCACTCATAGCAGGAGTATAATGGACCAGGTGAGAAAATAACAGAAATAATGAACAACCATATACCAGAGACATTTTGCGGGGGTGGAGTGGGGAATGGGATCAAAAACGGGGGGGGGGGGAGGAGTGCACGGGATTATGGTGATGGCACATGGGTGACTTGGTGATGGGAAACCCGCAGGGATTACAATTGAGATGGAAAAAAAAAATGTACAAAATGATGTAAAAGTAAACTGTTGTAAAATTAAAAAAAAAATACTACTGTATTGCTGCTTAGAAGAGATGCTGTGGTTTGAACAGGAATGAATCTATTTTGCAGGTCATCTTCCCTGTCCAAGGCTGCCTTGCTGGAGCTGACCTAGTCATCCTTGGAGTCAGGAGAGGAAGGGATGCTGTGCCAGAATTCAATTCATAGTTCGACAAGACCCTGTTAGGTAGTTATGGAAGGGAGCAGGACCTGAGATGATTGACGGCCCACATATCCAGCACAGCAGGACAAACCACCAGGGCCTATCAAAGCAGGACCTGGAGAGCATCTGTGCAGTAGAGAGAATGACTTTCACATCACCCTGGGGGACACTACCCCTAAATTAATATTGTGATTTTGACACCCCCACCTGTCATTGTGTGCAGCTGATAGCCAAGATAGTTCTGCCAACTCTCTAAAAGGGACTAAAACTACCCCCTCCAACCCAGGGTGAAGCCTGGACTTGGAGTAGGGGGCAGGCAGGGTGGCCCTGGAAACCTGTGCCATGTATTCCTTGCCTTTCAGCTCGTTTTTCTGTGGACAATGCCTGCGTGGAACCCCTCCTGAGTATATTATGGTGAATTAAACTGCCGTTTTGCTTTGAATTCTTTCCTAGCCATGGTCAAGTACTGGGGAACCCTGAAGCCCGTAACAATCTCTCTGCAGACATTGACCAAGAACAATCAGTCACAATCAGGATTGATGGGAGGGCAAATGGAAAAGACCAAGAAAAGATGATTTACTCTCTTAGAATTTTGTTTTAACTGACTTTGGTTGTATTACAATTGTAGTAAAATGTTGCACTGATTAGAGTATTACATTGATTGCCATAATTTGGTTACTTAAAAAATATTAAATTATGGGGCCCTCCCTAATGGCCCAACGAGTTCAAGCACAGCACTATGAAGTAATCCATAGCCACTGCCTTATGAGTTTGATCCCCAGCCAGGGAGGTGGCCCACATGGCACAGCAGACCTCTTCTGACTTGCCTGCTGTTCCCCTCAGCAATGTATTTCAGTAGATCTGCCTATTCTGCTCCCTGCTCTATCTCTGGTGAATCCTCTCACCTCCCAGACCTCTGGCCTGTACCCCAGTTCTTGTATGCATAGATAAATAAATCTTTTTAAAAAGTTATACACACACACCCATAGAAATGTATTCACCTCCTGTTCTGGTATCCACATTGTATGATAAACACAAATACACAGTCTCCTCCTGCATACAGACATGACAACTTAGACTTTATTTTAAAAATAAAGCATGAGTCATATGAACAGTAATTTATATTGCTATTCATTAAAGTAACAAAAGTGAAAGTGAAGTGAAATAAAAAGATTGAGCATCTGTATGGATTAGCAGCCTTAGTTCACCTGGGCATAGGGTCTGGCACATGTTACTTTGTTTTTCATTTATTAGTACCTATTTATTAAGTACTTCCTGTGGGCATTGTTGTGCTGCTAAGATTCCTCCCTTCCTTCCAAGTAGCTTACAATAAAATAGAATAAACATGTTTATTTGAGCCTATGTACTTCATTTATATTTTTTAAGATTTTATTTATTTATTTTTGTATAGAAGAACTAGGGTATAGATCAAAGGTGGGAGCTTAGAAGATTCACCAAAGACAATGCAGAACAGAACAGGCAGATCTACTGAAGTACACTGTTAGGGGGAGCAGCGGGCAAGACAAGAAAGGTCTGCTGGGCCATTTGGGTCAGCTTCCTGGCTGAGGATCGAACTCAGACCATTGTGATGGAAGTGCTGAGATTTAAACCCTAAGCCACCAGGGAGGCCCTCATTTGAGCCTATTAACTTTATATGTGTTATTCTCAAAACATCACTATGGGGTTCACATTGTTCCATCTTATACAGTAAGAAATAGGGCCTTTGAAAAGTTAAGATGCTTATCAAATGTTACTCTAAGGGGAAATGATAATCTCTATGCTTTCTAGGCACCTTTTCCTTAATCCTAAATCCATACTGGGGGCTTCTGTCTCGGTTTCTTGCCTACTCTTTTAGTGTCTGGCTTAATCAGAGCTCCAAACCCCAGAATCATGCACCCAGCACCCATCCCTTTCTAGATCTCCTCACTTGCACATACCTCTCCAGTTTGGCTTCTATTATTAATAGTCCAGTTGCCTCGAAAGACAAAGCATTGTTCCATATTGCAAAATAGCTCCTAGAACTACCCAAAGGAATATTCCCTTTCCTCTATAGTCAACCTCATGGTTCTTTGTAGTTTCACAGTCAGGTACTTCAAAATGTATATAAGCTACATAAGAAGCATAATGAAGAAAGCAAGCTTCAGTCTCCAATCTCTGAACTCTGGGTTGTATACTTAATGGTCCAGGCATCCTTTTCATAAGGGTAAATAAATGAGTATAGCAGTTAGTACATGACTTGTGCCCCTGCCACTATCTCAGCTCTGCCAGCTTCCGCCATGGCTGGCACAAAGTCTGGTCTGGCGTAGTCATCTGCACAGGATAGATACTACATAGAACACAGGAGCCCTGGTCAATGGCCATGGCTGTGGGGACCTCATTGTGCTTCCAATGGTGTTTCCCTGTTCTTCCTGGGTAAGGCCTGCTTCTCAAGTAAGCAAGAAAACTTCCTCTACCTCTTTTATTCTTGTGCAGGGGAGGGGGTATATTTGATCATGCCTCAGTTACTTTATTTTACTCAGGGTGGTGGAAATTAGTGAGTTAGGAATTGAAATGCATTATTACCAGTTGTCACTGACAGTTGCATTATTTTCTTTGTTCATTACTTAATTCAAGTACACCTAACTACTCAGTAAGGTTTAGTGAGAAATCTTTAACAGGTTTTTGCAAACCATTTCCTATGCTGAGACTGATACTTTTCATAATTATAAACCACTGTAGACCATCTTTTATAGTCCCCATGTCACCTTGAACAACACCTGTTAATTTTTTAAGTGGTCCTTTCTCTACCCACATAACCAATAAGTGGTAAGACCATCCCAACCCATGTCAAGTCTATCTGGGACCTTCTGACCCTCTAGCTGTGTGTAGCTGGATCCTTGGTCGAAATAATTCTGTTCCAACTAGGTAACCACCTGCAACCCTCTTCCAGGCCTCTTTTCCTTGATATTACTAAGCTTCTTTAACCATACCAAGTGCAACAGCTCTGTAAGTGACTCCAATTCATGGTCAGCAGTGTGGTAGCTTGAGGTTTCCTATATTCAAAGTTAGAGCCCCTCAGAGTTTGTCGTGGTTTCTATGCAAGGCCCATAATCATTATTTGTTACTTTTAACATGAAGGTGACTGATGGAGATTCAGCCTAACTAACCACAGCATCCTGTAGTTAGTGTGGAGTTGATTTGGGGTTTACATAGAGTTTTAATGCACCTTGAAAACTTGCCTGTGTTATTTGATATGGTGCTCTTAGGAGCTGCTGCATCTATAATATATTTTCCTCTTAGGATTCCATTCAAGTCTAGAAAATGTACAGTCAAACTATAATTTCTGGCAATTTTCAATATTCTTGTTGCAAAGTCTTTTGAAACCAGAGACAAATGCTTAGAAACATTGATAGCATTAACCAAAAAATAGTTTTGAAGTTAAAAATGGAAAAATAAATTATTTCATTTCAGATTTTCAAAAACCTGACTAACATACATTTTTATCTTCTCTCAAACCCATGTTGATTCTCTCACTGGGTTTGGGGAGTGGTTGGTGTTGACTCATACTTTTCTAAGACTTGCTCCTGTGTATGTAATACTCATATTTACATGGTTCTCTTGTGAGCTTATAATCTCCTTGAGTATACTGAAGCAGTGTGTCTTCTTCCTTAAACTCAAATGATATTGATAATAGACATAAACATGTGGCCCTGTTGCTGAGAGCATTGTACTCACAGAAGGTGAACTTAACCTTTTATTCTTCTGCTCAGAAGTCTTCAGTCACTTCTTATTTTTAATTGCATTTATTCAATTTCCTAGGGCTTTATATTATGATTTCAGCTTATTAGCACTCAGCTTCCTTTGCTTATTAACACTTCCTCCTCTGTCCTGCACATTCCTAAGTCTCTCAACTACAACTTGTCCCTTCCAAGCTCTTGGGTGCCTTCACCTCTATTTGTCCTTGTACATCATCTCTTCAAAATCTACTCTTTCTTCAGGTAGGCTCAGTCTCTCCCCCCCATCCCACCCCCCCGTTCTTGAAGTAATTTTTGACGAGAACTACATATCCTTGAACTCCTGTGATACTTAATAATTTAGAATTTGATTGTGTAAAATTTAAGATGCTATCCACTGAAGCTATATCATCTTTTTATGTATAACTTCTAATTAAACTGGTAATTGTAAAACATAAATTACATCCTTATTTCTGATGTGTTACACTGTAAAAAAGCACATCTTAGAATCAGTGAAATATAACAAGTATTTGGTGGCACAGATTACAGGGCAGCCCAATGTGAACTAGGTGCCTGTGGGTCCTCACCCGCACACTTAAAATTCAATTATACTGCAGGCACACACAAAAGGGTCAATAATGGGTTTATTTACAAAGGGGAAAGGAAAAGGAACAACCCAGGGAAAGAGAAAGAGAGAGATACAAGTTAACTAGAACATCCTATCAGCTCCACTGACTTGGAACTCCAATAACACACTGATAGCTCTTTAAGAGCCAAACGAACATCCACCAGCCACAAGGTCTGGAGAATGCCCAGTGGTCCAGAGAGAGCCACGGAGTCCAGAGAAAACCAGTGGTCCAGAGACAGAGAGCACACACGTGAGCGAGCGTGTGTCACATTGCTCCCTTATATCTCCCCCAAAAGCCCCAGAATGCCTGCTTAGCTTTGCCCTTGATCCTCGCAGTTCTCTCTTTGGTACTGCTGGGAATTCTAGCTTCCAATCACTG
Source organism: Condylura cristata (assembly GCF_000260355.1). Classification (NCBI taxonomy): domain Eukaryota; kingdom Metazoa; phylum Chordata; class Mammalia; order Eulipotyphla; family Talpidae; genus Condylura; species Condylura cristata. Next base: position 48,320,119 of record NW_004567116.1, on the reverse strand, counting down.
GAGTAGGGGGTGGAGTCCAGAAAACTGGAGTAGGGGATGGAGTCCACAGAACTCTGCAGAGTTCTTTCAGGACACCATTTTCCCCTAACACAGAGTTTTCATAATTATTACAGATGTTATTACTGTTTTATAATTGTACATTTAGTTTTTTGATTCCTCCACTAGAATGTATACTTCATGAGAACAGATTTCATAGAGGGCTGATTCACTATTACATCCCTAACATTCCATTTATTGATACTCAATAAATGATTGGATAGATTTCTAAAGTGAGTGGTAAATTCCTTGAAGGTAGATTATGAATTACTCTTATGGATACATATTTTTTAAGTTATAAGTAGCAGAAAACATATTATATAAAGAACACTGATCGTTAAATGTAAAGCCTAACGTATCTTTATATATATGTTCAAATCTGAATTATAGACACTTGAATTAAGATATAGAGCATTTTCTTATAGTACTGCTCCCAATGCTGAGGAAAATATGTCAGTATTAATTCATGCTTACTGATTGATTAAATGATTTTCAGTGACATATGTACACCTCAGTTTTTGTGGTTCTCAAATTCCAGCCTGCATCACCTGGATGGCTTGCAAAATCACAGATTATTAGGCCCCTCCCCCAATATTTCTGATTTAGAAGGTCTGAGAGAACCTAAGAATTTGTTTTTCTACGTGGTAATACTGATACTGGGAAAAAGGTCTTCAAAAGGGTAACAAATGCCTCCCAGGTCAATGCTTATTGTGGTCAGGGATTTTTCACTTTTTCTTTGCCAGGGACAGCTTGGGGAGTGTGGTGAAGTCCATTTACTCTTTCTCAATATTTTCTTAAATAAGCGGCATAAAATACACTATCTAGGGCTACACACAAAGCTAATTATATTAAAATTAAATTTATTTAAAATTAAATTTATTTAATATCTGCAACAAATCAGCTGTAGGGGCAACTGTAATGTGATGTAAAAAATTTGAGTTTTTAGTTGGTGATAAACACACATACTGATATTATTGTGGTTTGTAGTTCACATTTTAAAAAAAGATTTATTTATTATGCATGTATACAGAACTGGGGTACAGGCCAGAGGTGCAGGGGCAGTGAGAGAATTCACCAGAGACAGAGTGGGGAGCAGAACAGGCAGATCCACAAAGTACACTGCTGAGGGGAGCAGTGGGAGAGACAGGAGAGGTCTGGTTGCCTTGTAGGTTACCTCCAGGGGATCGAACTTGCACTGAAGCACCTGCGGCTAACTTGCAGTGCTGCATTATCGACCCATTGCACCACCAGGGAGGGCCAGTGTCATTGACAATATAAGGGAAGAATTGAGATAGATGTCAGTGAAAATACAAAACCAGGCCTACCCTGGTGGCACAACGGGTTAAAATGCAGCACTATGAAGCTATCTATCCACAGACACTGCAGCAAGAGTTTAATCCCCGGCAAGGGAGGTGATGAACATGACACAACAGACTTCTCCTGACCTGCTTGCTGCTCTCCTCAGCATTATATTTCAATACATCTGCCTGTTTTGCTCCCCACTCTGTCTCTGGTGAATCCTCTCACCCCACACACCTCTGGCCTTTACCCCAGTTCTGTTTGCATAAATAAATCTATACCAAACCAAGCTTAGGAATCTACTCTGGCACAATCTGCAATGGAATAACCTACATTTTTCCTTTGCTGAGGTTTCAAAAAATTCTCAGTTCAGCTTGGTTCAATGTTATTAATTCTCTTTTAGGTGTAGACATTAGTTCTAGATACTGGACATTCAGAGAGGAACAAGGTGCTAACTCTTCCCTTATTCACAAAGCTCCCATTTTGGTGAGGGATGGTGAAATGGTATTTGCAGAAAGAGAAGAATGCCTGAAACCTCAAAGTAAAGAATGGAATTATGTACTCAGAAACATGGGAGTTCATGGTAAGAAGCTCTATTACCTAGGATCCATTGAACAGTTGTGGTGGTAGACTATTCCTGTGGCCATATACAATGAAATGTGACTCCAGGTTTGCAGACTCAGATACTGACAATGAATTTGATCTTAAAATTTGTTTTGGCTAAACGACCACTAGCAAACATTACACACATATTTGCACACTGAAGCTTTTCTCTTGTAATACTTGAGATTATACTGTATAGTCATCATTGATTATTGAATGAGGCAAGGACGTGTGCAGGGTAACTGGGAGATGAAAGACCATCTTTGTGTTTCACTCTCAGCTGAACTGTCAGTTGAATGCAGATGCAAGAACAGAACAGAAGACCCACTCAACTCAGAATCCTGAGAAATAGCAAATCATTTTAATCACTGTTTTGGAATATTTTGCTACATGCCAATACATAACTGAAAGAATTGTTTGTTTTTTAAATATTTATTTATTTTATACATGCAAGAATTAAGGTACAAGCCAGAGTTGTGGGGTGCTGAGCGGATTCACCAGAGACAGAGAGGGGAGTAAAACAGGCAGATGTATTGAAATATACTGCTGAGGGGAGCAGCGAATGGGTCAGGAAAGGTCCGCTATGCCATGTGGGTCACCTCCCTGGTCAGGGATCGAACTAGCGATTCAGTGGCTGAGGATAGCTTCATGGTGCTTCGCTTTAACCCTTTGCACCACCAGGGAAGGCCCTGAAAGAATTGTTTGTAACTTTCTTAATATATTCTTGCTAACAATCAGCTTTTAATGTACAAAGTGTAAAGCACTGTAAAATAAGCTAAAGTATGTGCCCTCCCTGGTGGCAAAACGGGTTAAAGCATACCACTATGAAGCTATCGCATCCTCTGCAGCACGAGGCCAATCCCCAGCCAGGGATGTGACCCACATGGCATGGCAGACCCCTCCTGACCCATCTGCTGTTCTCCTCAACAATGTATTTCAGTACATCTGCCTGTTCTGCTCCTCACTGTCTCTGGTGAATCCTTTAGCCCCTGCATCTCTGGCCTATACCCTAATTCTATATGCACAAATAAATAAATCTTCTGAAAAAAAAACTGGAAGCAGAGAATTTTCTGCAAATGAGCATAATTTCCAGGGAATTTTCTAGTGTTTCATACATTTTAATTTTATAAGATCTATGACTACAATTGAGATGATAATTATGACAGGAGAATTTACATAGTGATCTTCAAAGAATGATTATTTTCAAAATCACTAAACCCTTAAAACCTAGGATTTTGAACTAGAAGAGATCTTGGGATCTATACAGCCTTAATTTTTAATTGTAGAGATAAGGATACATAATATGTTGTTGGTGTCTGAAAGAGAAACCAAATTTCCTGCCTTCTAATGCAATATCTTTTAATAAGTAGGAAATAACAATTGGAAGATTATAACTGTATTGTATTATTTAATTTTTATAATAGGAAAAGAGGGATTTTTTTTTATCTTTCCCAACTTTTTAGGTTAAAAAACGAGTATTTGACTTGAAAAGAACTCATGTCACATCACTCATAAAACCAGGACTAGTTTCTGGGCCTTATAACCTCTGATGTGGGACTCTTTTTTTTTATTATATGGTATCATCTCTGAGATTCAGTGTGAAAAACAAAGAAGTGAAGTAATATATTTTTGAAAGGGAATCAGCAGCAGACACTAATCTTGTTCATCTTTAAATGCTCACTCAGTAAATATTTGTAATATAGAATTAATACATGAATGAATGAATGATTAACTGAATAATCAAGGGCTGGAACAAGATTGTCTCAAATTTTACAGGCATTCCATTCTTGAAGTGTATAGTAATCAAGAACCTCTATATTTGCAAAGGAATAGGGGATAATTTCCCCTCCAATAAGTAATAATGCTAACATTTTGTTATTATTGTGCTTTGAATTCTAAAGCAGAGTAATGAACACAAAGGTAAGCTCTGTCCATTTTCAATGTGTTTCTCCCATCCTTTACTTACAGAGCTCAGAGGCCCTCCTCTGGACAAAGACTTTGGGATGGATGTAGGTGAAAGCAGAGCTTCCTACTAAACTATGAGGAAACAAAGGTTTCTGCCCTTTTCCAAAAGGGAGATAAAAACTTTTAGTAACAACACTAAAAGAAATATAAAAAGAAATTGATGAATTTTTACTCTTTGTATTTACTTCAATATATCTGAAATATTGTATTTCTAATATGTAATCAATACAAAAGTTATTAATGGACTTTTTGACCTTTTTGGCATTTACTCTTATATCACATCTCAATGAGGTCTAGCCACATTTCTCGTGCTCAGTAGTCATACATGACTAGTCATTACCATTTTGAAAAACACTGGACTAGTTGCACAGAACAGAGATTCTGTAAAGAGAAAGGGATAGTATTTGCAGAATAGAGAAAGCTGTATGGCAAGGGGTAAGTGAGAAAATGACTTTATATTAGTTCAACTGTATAACTCAGGTCACTGCAGTTTGAAGGGAAATTTTCCTACTTCCTGGGAAGGTTAGCCTGGCTTCAGTAGCCTTCTGGGAAGATATTTGGCTGTAGCCTTGGGCAAGTAATTCAGACTTCATGTATTTCTCTCATCTTACCATTTAGAGCTACTCAGATGTTTGCATGAATTAACTGGTTAAAAAAACAAACAAACAAACTAACTAACATTCAGTCAAGTCCCAGGCAAGTAGCAAGCACTCTATCAGTAGTAGTGGTAATAATCTGCTGGGATCTCTCCTTGTTACACAAAACTCAACCCCATTAAAACAAAAAGTATATATATATGTATGTACACACACACACATTAGAAGACAGATCACTATCTTCTCTTCCACAGGAAGCAAAGAGTAGCTTTAGTTAGGTGAATTAAAAAAAATAAATCCAACAAAAATGAGTTACATTAAAACTAGCATTCTATTACTAGAGGAAATCTCTTATAAGTAAAACAAGATAGTCTACTTATTTTCACTGTGGCAAAATGTATTAACAAAATTTACCCTTTTAGCCATTTTTAATGTACAGTAGCATTTTGTTCTGTGGCATTAATTGCATTGATATTGTTCTGCAACTATAACCATCATATGTGTCCAGAATTTTTCAACATTACACAATGGCACTCTGGACTCCATAGTTCATCAGCACCCCTCCTCCCCACCAGCCCATGGAACCGCTGGCTGTCTGCTTTCTGTTTCCTTATATTTGACTATGTTAGGTTCTCATATAAATGGGTGTCTTCTGTTTTTTGAAATAACAGCTGTTCTTTCTTTAAGCATATTTATTCTAAATTATGGTCATGTAATACGGAGGTTTTTAAAAAAAGAATAATTAATGTTGGAATTCATATTGATATGCATAGGCAAAAGGCAGTGAACTAAAAGTAAAGATTATTACTCAAGCTTATCTGAAAGAGGTGATTACTACAAAGACTTCTCTTTCCTTTTTAAAGTGAACTCTGTATAGAAGTGTATACCAGAGAATATAAATTAAGACATGTGTGCATAAGAATATTGTCCATAAAGATCATAAATAATGGTGCCACTGTCTTTATGTATATCAAGAATTCTCCTTGGTAGAAAAGATTCTTGGATTCCAATATTGAACATCTTGTTTGCCATTTGGCATGGGGTTAAGGGCCTGGTCCTCCTATGTCCCTTTTTATCTTCATCTGTAAAATGCAGATACTAGAAGCTTCCATCCCTACATCAGAGGGTTAATGTGAAGATCAAACAAGAAAATCAAAGAGAAAGATCTTTGAGAAATACAAAGCCTTGTAGAAATGCAGGCATTATTAAAAAGTGTGGAGAGATTGTTAACACAGTTGTTTTCAAAGCCAAGGTTTTATAGTTTCAAAAGTTAGGAAAGCTATTCAGTATTTGAAAATTATTTAGAAAACCAAATTCTTGCTTTGGTAACCCAACACCACAACTGAATTGTGTTTTAAGTAGTGTACATTTGATATGCACTGCTATAAGTCATCTAACCACATTACCACACTAGAGGTAATTGTACAACATTTCAGCAAGATCCACAATTTTGGTGGGTAAGAAGTTATGAATTGACATAGTTTAAAAACAAAGTAATGTCTTCAAAAGGAAGATTAAAGGAAAAAACTTTTCCATAGTGGTAAAAGTGCTGCTTTCTGTAACATGTCCACTATGAGAGGCCTGCCAGGTCAATTTAACAAAAATTTATTGAGTGTCTTTGGCATACAAATCATCTGGGGTAGAGAGACTGGATTGGAAGAAGGATGGAAATGGTGGGAAGTCTTATGAAGGGAAATACAAAGAGTTCCCTGAATTGGGTGACCTTTAAAAATAGTAATGGGCTTGGAGTGTTCTATGACAACCTACTACAAAGGTCCAATGAAATCAATATCAAGAAAAGGACTGAGAAAAACGTCATGGAATTGGAGAACTGGGGAAAGTTACTTAATTTTGACTTAAGAAGGCAGAATCCGGTGATAATTGTCCAGGGTCTTGATACAGAAGAAGGCTTGCATGGGTCACAAAGAGGAGAGGGTATTTTAAGTTTGGGGGAACCACACTTAGCCCATTTTACAAATAAATATTTAGCAACCTATTAAATGATAGAACTAAGTAAACTGGCAGTGTGCCTGTGACTCTACAAAGTCATGACTATGTTAAGTTAAATTTCAGATCCTCACTCTAAAGCACTGGTCTCACAGCCCCAATGTTTCAGGGGACAGCTCAGACAGCATTCGTATACGATCCCACAAGTGATACTCCATTTTATTTCAGTTTCATGAATTTGTCATAATTTTATCTTTGTTCAGACAGGAGTTCCAAATTCAAATAACCCAAATCCAACTAGAGAACACTTCAAGTCCACCTCCACTTGCAGTTTTCTGAATTTGCTTTTCTTGTCTGTTTTCATAGGTCCAGCACCAACCACCCCACTCAGGTTTAGTTTGTTTTCTGCATTTGCATATTTTTTCCCCAAGACTTTACAGTAAGATTACTCTTTCTGCCCCCAAAACTAAAAAACTTACCTTTTAATCATTATCATATACTATTAACTGACATTTATTAAGATCTTAATTTAATAAAATCTTACTTTATTAAGTAAGATCTTAATACACTTAGCAATGTGCTAAGCATTATTTCCTTCATACAGGACAGGTAATATTATCATTTTAATTTTTTAGAAGAGAAATAAAGATCTAAAGAGGCCAAGTACATTTTAACCTTCACAGTAACTGACACAAGCTATGCAACCTTTGTCGTCAGACACGGTCCGGATGGAGGGGAATTGCTCTGAAAAATCAGACTTTCCATGCTCTCTTATGTTATGACCTCCCTTTTTTGTATATTCATAATATCAAAATATTCTGAGCAACTTTCAGCTTACAATTGGACTGCCTAGGCCGCACAAGGCCTGCCTGCCTTGACAAGCAAGCACTGCACCAGGGTGAAAAAATTCCCCTGAAGTCAAGTGACTTGACTACTGTCTGATTAAAAGCAAAAGGGCTGTTTTTGCAAAGTCTCTCTCACTGTCAGATGGAGGGTAACCCAAATCTTATCATTCTATTATCTCACCTAGCCTTCTATTCAGCTTTTTAAGAATTACTCAAACTTCCTATTGTTTGGCCTTGAGATGTGGAAACTAATCCAGGTTGCCTGTTTTTAAACTAATCAAGTTTTCCACCTGTTACATCTTAAAGGAATCCACAAAAGTCTTCTGGCTAGTTTTTCAGGATTCTACTATGTAGTCTTTAGATAAAGAAATCCACCTATGACTCCTATTCAGAGATTTGATTAGCAAGGAATTTCCTCTTCTGTCTCCCAGGATGATTCAGGCAGAAAAACAAAACCCATTAAGTAATAGATAAGGTTTAAGGGACTTCTATCTTAGTTGATCTCCACTATAGTAATATTAGTCATAGACTTTGTGCACTTATGTACCTGTTTTTAACCTTAATTGATTTTGGAATGTTATATCTCAGCTAAAGGGCAATACGACCCTAAACTGTTCTTAGAAAAAAAGATGATTGTAATCTCTCAGCCCAGTTCGTGTGCTGATGTCATCCCACTGCTTCTCCTAATGTATAAAATAAACCTCTGCTGAAGGCAGAGCAGGAAGACTTGCACCCAACTCTGACTCCCGTGTCTTCCTCGCTCCCCTTTCCCCTTTTTCTCCCTTTCCCCCCCTTTTTTTTTAGGAATCTCCACTCACCCACGCCTTCCCACCTTAGGGTCCTGCCTGTCTTGCCTCCAGACACCTCAATAGTTGGAGCTGGTCTCCAACAAGTAACTATAGAAAATATTGTTATTATTGTCTCTTTAATAGATGAGAGAAGTAACTGGCCCAAGGTCCAGTTGGAGAGTGGCAGGCTAGTATTTGAACCTTTAGTCATTTGACAGCAGAGCTCGAGCTTTTACCCTCTGAGCCATACAACCTCTTGGATAAACCAAGATCCACAATAAGATCCTGTTCCAAAATTTCTCCCTCTCTTGCCTATCCTGAACGTACAGTGAGATATCTTAAAACCTCAGCAGTTCAGCAATGTTGTTTATTTTCTGGGAGTTGTGACACAAGGAGTTGAGAGTATTGATTATTGAAGCCTGGGGAAAAATACTCTTGGTGGGATTGTAAATTGGTGCAATGTCTATGGAAAGCTGTATGGTGATTCCTTTAAAAACT
>NW_004567116.1:48289476-48310617 GCF_000260355.1 Condylura cristata | reverse complement strand
AAAGAAAAAAACGGCTGGGGTGAAAACAAAACAAAACAAAACAAAACGACTGTGGTGAGCTGTGGGAGAAGGATGGGGCAGAGGGCTGGAGCCCACAGCGCAGAGTGGGTGGGTGTGAGTTTGGGGTAGAGCGGGGACGGGCGGGGCGGGGGCCGCGCGCGCAGTGCCATTGGCCGGCACGTCCTGGGCGTGGCCCCTGCGCGCCCGGCCGCGCCCGCCGGGAGGAGTCTGCAAGCGCCGGGTACTGACAGCCGCTGGGCGACACCTGGACGGCGGTGCGAGCCAGCGCGGCCGAGGTGCAAGCGCCCTGCTGGGGGAGTGGAGACGCTTGGCGCCCAGTCGGAAGGAAGGTATAACGCGCGCCGCCCTTGGGGACTCGGGGTTTGCCACCACGGGCTTGGGTCGACTGGCGCAAGGACGCGGGAGCCTGCCGGGTTACAGCTCAAAGAAGCACGCCGGGCTCCTGTCTTGACCACTTTACCCACTCTCTGTGTTACTTTGGGCAACTTTCTTGTCCTTTCTGGGTCTCTGTTTTCTCCTGGGTTAAGTGAGTGATGCTCTTTAATCGTTGGGTTCTGAAACGTGAACTGAGTTTTGGCTCCCAGCAAACTCCCTCTAGTTTGTATTCTAGTCAAGAGTCAGCTGTGCCGTCGCGGGGCGGGGCTGAATCTCCTGGAAGTTGAGGTGCCTGGATAGGCCAGGTTCTGCTGGCAGTCACGTTTCCTGAGGCTTTTGAAGACTGACCCTGGCCTGGAGCTGGGTGCTGTCAGGACCTGGCTGCAGAGTAATCGCCCCCATTGTTCAGGTGAAGTAAGGTAGAAGTTTGGGACCTTTTTAAAGGATTGGGAAGGAAGTGTTCCCAGGGAGTAATGATTTGTACTTGGAAAATAAGATTTGTTTTGGAATTCTGTTCCTAACCGGATCTCTTCTGGTGGTGAGTTATAAATCACATAGTTTTATTTGACTTTTAAAGTAAAAACCAACTGCTTCAGCGCAAAATGCACGAGCCTGTAGGAAGTGTGTCTCTCTGCACTTATCCTCCACACCCATCTTCCATCCTCCTTCTTCTCTTTTCTTCCTTCACTCTTTATAAATCTTGTGAAGAGCTCCACTTCCTGTCTCAATGAAAAAAACCTACTTTCATTCAATGCAGATTTGGGATCAGCATTCTTCAGGGTTGGGGCCTTAGATGAGATACAAGGGTAGATAAGGACAGTCTGACTCAAAGTCAACTTTCTGAGCCATGAAGCCTGATAGGGATGTGCAGTCTAGTGTGGGCAGACAGACAGACTGCCCAAAGTTTTAAACTGCTGTCCAATTTCCTGGCCCCTGCTAGGAAAGCCAGGGGGTGGCTATCAGCTGGATAGAGCAGTCACAATGAGGGTGGGTGAGAAAAACTTAGGACTTTGCAGGTTTTCTGTGGGAAGTCTCCAGCAGTTTCCTCTCCTCTGCTTTTGCCATACCAATAAATTCATCTACCCCACCGCACCCTTAAATGGTATCTTGAGTGAATTCAAATTTCAGGACCTATTAAGAGAAGTGGGGAAGGGCTCAGAGCAGTGGCATTATTGACTCTTTTACTGGGCACTTAGGGGCCAGATACTCCTTGTTGCATTCATTATGTTCAGTCTCACAAGGCCACAGGAGGAGTGGTATACTATCATTTACCCCATTTTACTAGTGAGAAGCTGAAGCTCAGGAAGGTGCTTCCTTTAGACACAGCTAGGAAGTGCTCTAAGTGGGATTCAAATTCAACCTCACTGATTCTAAAACCTGTGTTCTTTCCATTTTTCTGGGGTACCGTGAGAGGCGCAAACTGAAATAGGAACAACAAAAATAAACTACCATTATTGAGTTCTCACTTGCACCAGACACTGTTCAAGGCCTTATAAAACTGTTCTGGCATCTGTGGTACAGGAATTATGGTGGGAATCAGAGACTGCCTTAGCCTTTCTCAAACAGTATTACTGTTCCTTGCCTGCTGTACTCCACCCATCTGCTATGAGTTGGTGGGGCAGGGGCCTTATTTGCTTTATCCTAGAGGTAGTTTGAGGACTAATGAAAGATTGATTGTCCACATCTGATCCGTTAAACCTGACCGTTGGCTTCTGAATGATGCTACTGTCCCCTAAGAGGACTTTCTCGGGCTTCATTCAATAAACATTTGTGAAATGAATGAATTAGCACCTTGTGTAGAGTGGGCTGCTGTCCTGCAGAAATGTGAACAGCCCAGGGGCAATCAAGGCCCCTCCACCCCCAAACTAGGAAGCTAAGTCAGGCATTTCTCCCCCTCAAGCAAGGGGACTAGGGAGAACTGTGCCCCTGTGGGTTTGTGTATTTTTCCTATCCACATATATATGCTGCTACCTTGTTTTTATAAAATTTCAAAGATAGAGTGGATAAAGAAAATTGACTTGGAAAAATAAACAGAATTGACATAGTGTGAGTGAAGTTGTGAACAAAAGGAATTTTAATATTTTTGTGAGAAAGGGTGGGGGGTGTGGGTCAAATGATGCTATTTGCTTTAGGGCTTCCCAAAATTCTTCATAGAAAGTACAATAGTACAGAAGACCAACAGGTACTTCTGGGGGCTGGGATATAATATATAATTCAGATTAACCCCAGCAAGCTTGAAAATTGCTTTAAGTATTCATGTGGTTTTTTTTTTTTTCATTTTATTTCAAATGTTGAATTTGGTTTAAAAACATATAAAAGTTTTTTTCCCCAAAATATTTACCCCCAAAATGGTGTCTTGGGCTATTTTTATATTTTTAGGGACTGGGAGTATCCAGATGGAGCAGGGCAAAGATTATGGGCTGGGACTTACAGTATTGTTTGCATTTTCCCTTTAGGTAACTCACACTAATAACACCTCCCACCCTCTTGTAAAGATAACCCCTTTTCCTGTTTTCTTTTTTTTTTTTAAGAATGAATATGTTTCAAAATAAGAAAAAAAATCTTTACAATTTGTTTTTTACCCCAACTCCAGCTTTGTTGAGCTATGATTCACATATAACATGTAAGTTTAAAGTATATAGTGATTTGACATATATAAATATTTATATTATATATTTGTATATGTATCCACATGATACTTAACACATCTGTGACCTCACATAAACACCGTGGTTTTATTTTATTTTTTTATATAGTGAGAACATTTGAGATTTATTTTCTAGGAACTCCCAAGCATATAACACTATCTTGTTAACCATAGGCACTTTGCTATATATTAGATTCTCAGAGGTTACTCATCTAATAATTGGAAGTCTGTACCTCTTGACCAACATCTTCCCCATTTATTTCCTTCTTCCAACTCCTGGAAACCAAGATTCTACTCTCTGCTTCTATGAACTCAGCTTTTTTAGATTCCTCATTATTGTTCTTACTACCAAAATTATACATATTGATTGCAGAAAAAAGTAAAACAGACATTAGCATTAATAATAATAATAAAATAAATACATCTTTAGTCAGAAATAACTAATGATTATCTCAGTATATAGATTTTTCTCTTTATATGGGTACTTTAAAAGAAAACAAATTTATACACAGCTTACTTTTGATTATTGTTAGTGCTTAAAGCCATCACAGATTGTTTTTAAAAGAAGATCGAAAATAAGTTATAAGTTATTAAAAACATCATGCTCGTTAATCCTATTTGTGCACCCCAAAGGTTGCCCTATAATTCTTGTGTCATATAGTTTCAAGCAGAGAAAAGTCCCTGCCTTGGGCCACTACTGAATTTGTAGAGTCTGCATGTGCTACTTAACACCCACTTAAGTTGAAATACCTCAAATGAAATATCTCAAATGCACAAAAAAGATAACTTGTCAGAAAATTCTAAAACTCAGTTGCACAAGGTGGAGAAAAGAGACTTAGATAAATGAGGCCTTTGCTCTAGCATTTTATTTACTGTGTGCCTTAGGAAAACAGGTAGTTTCTGTGGCTCTCTTTTCCCTACCATTAAATTGGGAGTAATAACACTTACTTTACTTTCTCCCAATAGAGTCAATCTGAGGACCCTCAGGTGTTATAACTTGTTGCCTCAGTTGCATGCAGTGTGTGTATGTGTGTTTAAACACAGAAAGATCAAAAATATTCTTTGTTAAATAGTAGACTCTAACTCCTGGGTTCCATGCTGTGGGACTTTAATTCTAATGCGCTATTGGATCCCTGCTGGATGTTTCCTTCAACAATATAGAATTCCTTAAAGGCTAACTTTTCATTAATCCGTATCACAATCTTGAACTGAAAAAAAGACAAAAAAATAGCCACTTCACAGAATAAAAGCAGGCTTGCTCTGCCAGGAAGCTTTTCCTTAGCACCAGGCCTCCTGGAGCTCCTAAGGACTGTCTCCCATTGCCATAAGCAAGGCTTACAAGGAGGAAGCTTTGGGAGCAATTGAAAGGCGGTCTACCCAGGAGGCATGGCTCCGTACCAGCAACCACTGTCCCCAGGCTTGCTTCCAGTAGAACCAGGCTCCCAGCCGCTCTGGGAAAGAGAGGCCCTGCTTAGGGAGGCTGGTGGCTTGGCTTCTACTCCTGCCCCAAAGACAAGCTGTGCAGTCTAGATTTAGTCATAACCTCTCCCTGAACTCTTGGTTTCTTTATCTATACAGTAAGGGAGCTGAACCAGTCCTAGTTATAAAAGTCTGTGATTCTAAGTTATTTCCCATTTATATCAGCTTAAGTAAGAAGTGTAGTAATTATCCCATCTGATGAGTCAGGTGTCAAAATATGTTCCCATTTTAGTGGCTTCAAGTTTCAGTGCTCCTGATGAATGTCTGAGGCTCTTCTAGCTGACTTAGAAGGACACATGCAGGACACATGAGACCTTGGTCACCCAGAGGGCTTCTACCCCTGAGAAGAGAAGACTTTTCCTACCCCTGAGAAGAGAAGACTTTTCCTACCCCTGAGAAGAGAAGACTTTTCCTTCCCTTCCCTTCTTTCTCCTTCCTTACCTCATCTTTCTCTGTTGGCTCTTGAGCTTTTGCTTTCATTTATTGGTCACTATTCATCTGGAATCTCCTCTTATTGTTGGGAGGGAGAACATGGTAGCTTTGGGGAAGGTGAGTTGATAGAAGTACAGAGAAAGTTACTTGTAGCAATAAATCTTTCCCAAAAACCTGGGACAAGTCTGTTTCCATAGAGATAGTAATGATGGCCTTGATGTAAATCTTTAAAAAACCATGTTCTCTCAGTGTGCATGTCTGAGGAGGTAGCATAAAGATACTGCTACTGCAGTTAAGAAGTGGTACTACTTAGATGAGAATAACTGAAATGAAACTAGAAAACTGACACATCCTCTTTTCTTCAGAAGACTCCATGTGTGTTTTATTTTGGGGTTATCTATCACAACTTGATAAATGAAAGGGAATATACTGAAGAGCTTGAGTAAAAACAAAATTGGTCTTCCTGTTGTATATGTTGCAGATTTATAAAAAGTGAGAGATTCTTTATATCAGTTGCCCTTTTCAGATCTCTTAAATATGGCACTTTTCATAAAAAACAAGAAACATTGGTTTATAACATTATATAGGTTTAGATGTACATATCCCAAATCAACATCTGTATATACTGCACTCCATCCACTAGGGCATCTCTTTACTTACTTTCATAGTATGTGCCCTTGAATTTTTTTGAAATAGCGTCATACTGCCTTCCTGAAAATGTAGCCCCTATGTTCTTGCTAGAACCTCAAGAGACACTGTTTCATCGGATACTTAATAACAGATGATTATCAGGTGTAGTCACTGGTGGAAAGTCAGAAGCCAGAATTCTGTGAAGCGCAATGACTCTCATGGCGGTAGGGGAAGGCTCTAGAAGGTGTTTCTGGTTTGTGTGTCCACAGGCAAGTGGGAGTCTGAAAGCCCATATTTCCTATGAAAGCCAATAATATTGGCTTTGGCATCTAAAACTTTAGACCTTGGATTCACTTGCTAGTTGTGTAATTAAACAAGTTACCTGTCTGAGTCTCAATTTCCTCTCTGAAAAAACCTCTTCATTATCTCTCCCTCTCACAAAGTGGCTCTAAGGAATAAGTAAGATGATGAAATATTAAAGTGCCTGACATTGTGTGTCTTTTGCAGTGAAGCAGTTCAATGAAATTGGTTCCTTTTCCCCCTCTCTCTTATTCCTTCTCTCTCCTTCCTTCCCCTCATCTTTCTCTGTTGGCTCTTGAGAATTTCTATACTAAAAGCATTGCCATTTTCCAGCTGTACTTCATCAAGTCACTAAATTTTATAGATACTTTAGTTCCTCCCCTGTAGAAAATGGGGTTGAGAATACTTATCCATTATTTTAGTGGATTTTTATTTGCTCACTAAGTTGACAACCAGATTTTGGGGCTTAAACAAATAATTCAGGAAAGTTCCTACAATAAGGGAAGAAATGGTAAAGTAATCCTTCCAAAATAATACATTCTAATACAATATGATCAGTGTTCTATGAAATAACTTATAGCATATTGTGAGATTCACAGCTTGAGATGTTACAGGTGACAGAGAAGGTGGAACCATGGCCTGTAGGAGCTGGCTGAGCTTGAGGGATGTTCACAGTATGGAGGCAGGAAGTGTCTGTTCACTCAGTGAACCAGTGAATCACTGAGTGTGTTCCTAGGGCAGAGAAAGCATGACTAGAGGTGGTGTTCATATGGTGGATTGAAGCCCAAAGATGAAATCAGGCTAAAAACTTGCCCTTTGCATAATGGAAGTATCTCAATATTATGAAAGAAATAAGTACATATTTTCTTTAGGAGAATAGGACTGTCCAAAGTATGAAAGATAGATTTGTGGTTGATTGAAGGCACACTTGTTCAGACTTATGGGTAAAAGAAAAAACTTTTTTTTTTTTTTTAATAAGAGGTACTTAAAAGGATGGTACAGCTGTTTTAAGTTTTCTACAGGAAGGCTAAAAGACAGTGACTCCATGTTCTAACTTATGTATTAGGCCACAGTGGAGCAAAGTTATTGCAGAGTTAGATATACCCTGCTTTGGAGTCCAGCATATTTACAAATTTTTAATAAAGAAACAAGCTGTGCTTTGGGTAAAATGATTACCATTTGCTCCCAGAAAGAATGTTTAGGCCCTGTCTTTCTATCCCCAGAAGTGAGTAGTTTCTGGGGATAGCTGACACCCAGTTCATGTTGAAATTGGGTAGTATGTTTTGTAGAATTTTTTTTTTTGTATGAATTTTTTGTTTGCTTTTAGAATTTATCCTGTGTTTCGAATACACTGCTGTGGTTAACACAATGTGAGTTTCCTGGGGCTGGGGGGCGGTGGGGGAGGGGAGGAGGCTTGAGTGGCAAAACTATCATCTCTGGGCAAGCTGCAAGAAGCCAGGTGACCCTTTTCCCCAAGCAGTCAGGGCCAGATACAAGTGTGCAAGTGTGTTGTGTGTTTCTAGGTCTGTGTTTATGTTTTCCTAAGTGTTGTCTGCTTTGCCTAGACCAGAGGGAAAATCTGACATACACTCAGATTTCCTCAGGGACAGGCCCTGGGGAGATTGGTCTTGGTTACTAGTGGTACCTAGTGAAGAGGAGAGGCTGGCTTTCCCAGATGAACTGGATAGTGGCCAGGAGTCAGGGCTATGGAGTACAGGTGGTTCCACTGGCCAGATTCTGCTGAGGACAGATGTGACCAGTCCCCTTGTTTGCTCGGTGTATTGGAGAAGGGAGGGTGGGGTGAATGTGTTTGCTTTTTTTCCTCAGGTAACCTTTCCCCAGACCTGCTTTCTGATCATGCAGCAGCTGAAAGCCATGTTTGATTGATGTGTGGGATACAGGGAGCAATATGTAGGCTTTACCTGGCCTTGGAATAATAGACTTCTTAACCTGTCCTCCTTCTTGTGCCAAACCTTGGGTCCTGCTCACTGAGATGATCCTTTCATAGATTTGTGTTTGGTCTCTTGCCTTGGAAACCAAAAAGTACCAAGATGGACAGACTATAGGTGGGAATGGCCCAGTCATTGAAGGGTGTGTTTGTGTGCACACAATGACCAAATGTTTAAACTTAGTTTAATTTAGTATAAGAACAGTATGACTAGTTGATCATAGGTGAAACTTGTTGCTACTCTTTAAAATATTATTAAACAACCAACATTTCCTGATAAAAGGGCAGCAGGGTCTGTTGGAAGGAATATCAGATTTGAAGACAAGAGTTATTCAATAAATACCTAGTAAGTTTTCACTCTGTTTACTGTGTGCCAGAAATTGTGTTAGGCTAAGAGTCCTTGGGGAAGACAGTGTCTCTAATTACTATGCACTGTAATGCTAATAGGTGTGAGCTTAGAGGAGGGAGGAGGGAAAGTGGGAGAGAGAGGGACATTAGGGGCCAAGGGCTTTCTGGGAGAGGTGACACTTGAAAGGAGATTTGAGGGAGGAATAGGAACCAGGATGAATTAGCAGGACCTGATGTTGAAGAGGTAGAGGCAGCAGGCTCTGACCATCTCATTGAGGAGACTAGGCAGGCTTTTCTTCTCTGAACCTCACATTCCTTACTGATGATTTGAAAATAATTAGCTTAACTTATCTCATGATATTGGCTCAAATTAAATAATAATCCCTATAAGTTCTGAAGACCTTACTAGGTGCCAATCCTTACCACAACTTTGAGATAGGCATTATTAAGCCCATTTTACTCATGAGAAAACAGAGATATACAGGTTAGGTAACTTTGATCATAACGCTAATAAGAGGGGAGTCAGTCAGAATGTGGTGTCTCAGTCAGAATGTGGTGTCTCACAACATGGTATGTGCGTGTATGGATGGTGCCACCTCTCTGCCAAATTTAAGAGTTGAGTTGCATTTGTTCTAGGCAGAAGAAATGTGTAGCTGTGGGCTCCCTTCTAAAATGCCTGTTACTAATGTTCTGCATGTCGGGGGATGAGGGGGACTAAAAAATAAGCCACCTGCTGGATAACAAGCAGGTAAACTCTGCCAGTGGAATGGTTCTCTTTCCTTCCAGAGAAATAACAGTCACCTGGAGGGAAATGAACCATCTGCCTGAGACAGGGAAGTTTTTCTGTTTGTATGTCTTTTACTGGGAATAGGAGCTTCCATAATTGAAATCCATGAGGTATTGGAAGGGCCTCTTTCCATTGTCAGAATCTGCCATGGCTGGTGAGGAAACTTTCCTTTTGGATTGTGAAGTGCACCCTTAATGCCCCTGAATGTCTCCCCCATCTCTGCCCACTGAGGGAGAAGGGGCAGGCATCTGCTCTTACACCTGTTAGTTCCACTGTTGTTCAGACACTGTCCCGCCCAACCATCTGTTTGGAAGGATGGGCCTCCTTTTTATACCAATTCCCCTGCCTTGAGCCTCCAGAGTTTCATCTCACCTTTCTTAGTGACATGAGCCCTTGACTCACACAGTTTTCGGCCCATCCCTCCCTTTGATTGGCAAAGGGTGATGTGCCAGTTACTCGATTTATTCACTTGTCTCTGCTCTGGTCTGCCTCTACTGCTTGTAGAAACTGGCTGCTCCCTTTCTGAAATTCTTTCCCCAGTTTTGTGATATATTCCTGTTCTGGTTTTCCAACCTTTCTCTTTTCAGTTGACAAGTACAGTGTCATCTATTTTAGTCTGTGCTTTCTCATTGCATTCTCAATCTCTCCTGAGTTCAACCACTCCCATTGCTGGAGCCCAGTCTCTAAGCAGGCAAGTTTCGTAGTTACCGTTGTAGTCACCATCTCTTTTCTAAGCAACTGGCTTCTATTGCCATTGGTGTTCTAGACAAGGCCTGAGTTTTCTGCCATGCTTTAGTTTATACCTTTAGTCTGGCTACTCTTGTAGACATCCCTGATTCAGTACACTAGTCCCTAGTTAACTCAATTTAAGAATTCTCAATCATTTTTGATTCATGCATGTTCTCAAGAGCAGTGCTACTATTTCCTTCCTAATGTTCCCAAATGGCAGTTAGATTTTACCCTTTCTTCTTGTGAGCTACTTTGGCTTGTGTGTGGTCTACTGAGAAAGACTTACCAGGGTCATCCTGCTTGTTATCACTCCTTTACTTCATGCTAAAATAGCATGAGTAAAAAAGGAAAACACGTGCACACAACCAATACGCTATGGTGGTTACCCATCCCCCACTGCACAAAACCCTCTTATTCTGACAGTAGAGACCTTTGATGGTCTGCTTCTGGCCTCTGTTACTCATTTTTATCTTCTGTTATATTCTTTTGTGAGCCCTATCTTCTAACCAACCCATATTCCCCTTTCTCTATAGTAGCCTCTGTTTATCTAGCTGTGCCTGGGGTACTTTTGAATCCTGCTTGTCTTTACAACTGTGACTATGTGATAATTCTATATGTAACAAGGAAGAGATAAAACAATTCTTCCTTGTTTATCATAGCACAGTTTGGTCTCCCTTTTCTAACTGGCTCAGTGTTCAGCTTATTCCTCTTTTATGGCCTCATTGCATACCACCTTGTGTTATCATTGTTTATTTATTTATCTTCTCTTCCCTGTTTGTCTGAGAAGACTTATTACTTCCTTAATGCTTGGGGCTCAGGAGACTGAGACAGTATAAATGTGCTGAATGGATGAATATATTTTGAAGCACTCAGTTATGTTTGCTATCTTTTTAAAAAGAATTTCAATACACTGATTGTCTTTAAAAAGTGAGCAATCAATGATCAGTTATAAATAGAAATTCAGAAAATGCAGAAAAGAATTAACAGAGCATGTCTGGACTGCTTATCCTTAGAAGGGCCTACTAACAAGTTTTGTCCTTTACTGGTATGTGAGAATATAGATATCAGAAGGGTTCCCAACACTTTAAATGATATGTGTCATTCATTGAATCTAAATTGTACAAATAACTTAGGTTATACTGAGTACTGGTTTGCCTTCTGGGAGTCTGAAACTTGGGCATGTGCCAAGCAGAGGGTATCTAACCAGTTCAATTAAGACTCAGGACCCCTTATCTATAAGGAGCTTCCCTAGTTGGTGACATTTCATACATGATGTTGAAAGCCTTGTGTGAATCTTGTTTGCAAGTCTTTGTGTCCTATGTGAATCCCCTAGTGGAGAATTCTTAGTAACTCACTGGTTTTCCCCAAATTTCACTCTATGCAACTTTTTCTTTGTTTATACTGCTTTGTTTTTATACTCTGTAATAAACCACAATTGTGAGTATGAATATATGCTGTCCTGTGAGTATCCCTGGCTGAACCATCAAAACTGGGGGCTTGGGAATCTCCTGAACACACCATTAAATGCCACAATGTAGAAACAATCTTTTTTTCTTTAACCAAAATTTCAGAGATATTCATGACTCAAGAGGTTATTGGTCCATACAATGGAGCCAAGTTCTTGAGACTGTGTATATAGCATATGAATGAAAATAGTTCTCTACTGGATAAAACTGAACATTCGTGATTGCCCACCATAGAAGTTGGGTGAAAAAGAGCTGTTGGAAAAGGCTTGGTTGGACTTATCATAACATTGCAAATCCTTACAGCATCATTATCAGAACTAGGTTAAAGACAAACTAGGGGTAATATTTGCCTTGATCTATTCCCACTATCCCACTAAGTCAGGAGTTTAGTTCCTTGGGATATTTTTCTTCCTGAATATGAGGGCGAGTAGGGTGTCCATTAGGTTGAGTTTCTGTTGCATTATTGTGGTGATTCACATGAATCATTTCCTTTAATCTTCACAAAGATTCTCAAAGATAGGAATTTTAAGGAATTTTATAAAACAGATAAGAAAATTTAACTTAGGAGAGTTAAATTTTTGCCAGAGTCACAATGCTATTAAGTGGTAACTCTAAGAGTCAAACCCAGGTCTGACTCTGAACTTTGAAAAAGTAATCAATCTGGTAACACATCAGTTCTTTTACAAAAGGGGTAAAATCTTACCTGGGCCTCAAAAAAAAAAAAAAAAAAAAAACCATGACATTTTGTGACATTCATTTCTTGGGCCTAACTGGCCCTAGACAGTGTTAGGAGATAGAAGCGGCACTTACTTTTTCAGGGTGCTCCGCAGCTCCTGTTGGGACAGTCTTCCTGGCTCTAGTCACCTCTTTTAACCATGTGCTGGGAAGATGGGAGGGGAGGGTCTGCTCTTCATTTTGTCAGTTTCAAAAGTTTAGTGCCTCAGTATGTCATTCTTGACAGATTTTGTGCAGTCTTATGTGGGAATAATCTGTTTTATTAAGTTTGAAAGTAAAGGGAATGTTTTATTGAAAGCAGAATTATGGAGGGAGGAGAATAGATTTGTTGGATTGATCTTGGGAAGTGTTTTCAGAGAACACTTCTTTTAGATGATCAGCACAGGGCCTTGGGCTTCAGAGAGTGCTGTGGGAAGTGCTGACCATGGGAAAATCAATCCAGCATCCTGTACAGAGCCCAACACTACTAACATTTTAACGTTTGTTGAGTGAATGTGTCTCTGTGTGTAAGAACCTATTTTGCTACCCCTAAAACAGAGTGATCTGGGCTCTGGATGAGGAAGGGAAGGTTCGATTATTTTTTTTAAACCAGATGTTAAACCTGGGGATTTCATTCATCTCAGAGTATAAAATGCAAATGGTTTCCCCTTGGTGCAATGCAATTTTACACAAGCTGCTGAAAATCAGACTTAGAGTCTGGGTAATAATAATAACAATAAATAAAATACAGTGTTTAGTCTGCTAAACCAGATGCTTCACGCAGACAAACTCATATGTGTGAGTCTGTATACTTAATACTTTTTTTAAAAAAAAAGATTCATTTATGCATATAGGCTGGGGTACAGGCCAGAGGTTCAGGGGCGGTGAAAGGATTCACCAGAGACAGAGTGGGGAGCAGAACAGGCAGACTGAGGAAGTACACTATTGAAGGGAACAGCAGATGGGTCAGGAGAAGTCTGCTGCGTCATGTGGATCTCCTCCGGGGCAGGGGATTGAACTCATGCTGAAGTGGCTTTAGCTTCTTAGTGTTGTGCTTTAACCCACTGCGCCACAAGGGAGGCCTTGTATACTCAATACTTTTTAACAGACATCTTACCAATGAAGAAACTGTAATCAAAGGTAAGTTACTTGCCCAAAGTCACACAGCAGGAGCAATTCTGAAATGTAAATTGGGATACCAAAAGAGCAACCACTTGGTCTCCTCCTTGTGACAAATAAAGAAATAAGAACATAGGCATTTTGTTCCAATTTTTGCAATTTTGGTTAACCCCTAACATAAAAATATCATCTTAACATTTTCTGTTTAGTAGCATCACAGTTCCAGTGTTGTGTGATCATTGCCACTATTCAACTGTATAACTTCTTGTGAAATTGAAACTCTCTAGCCATTAAATAATAATTCCTTCTCTCTCAGCCTACTCGTAACCCCTGGGAATCACATTCTACTTTCTTTTTTCACTTTAGTTTTTATTTTTTAATATGTACCATTACTTTACATCCTTGTTAATTTTTTGACAGTATAGGATTGCTCCCCTCAGGTGGAGCAGCTATCTCACATACAAAACATCCCAGTCCTCCACCGTAGTCCATTGTGTTCTCTCTCACTCTTTGTATGCCTTTCCCACTCCCCTCCTGGATGTCTCAGGCCTACAGTCAACTTTCAAGGGTTTGTTTTAAAGTTTGTCTTTGTCTGATCCTTTGTTGGGTTTCTCTATAATCCACATATAAGTGAAACCATGTGGTGTTTATCTTTCTCCTTTTGGCTTATCTTGCTTAGCATAATCCTCTCTAGCTCTGTCCAAGTTGCTGCAAATAACCTGAATTTATCTTTTTATTTATTCTTTAAATTTTTTTTCTTAAAATTGGTCGTTTTTGATTACTGAGTAGATTTCCACTGTGTACATATATATGTATCTATACACCACATCTTAATCTGGTTTTGGTCATTTAGTTTACTTGAATATCTTGGCTATCATAAATAGTGCTGCAGTTAAATAGGAGTATACATTATCTTTGGAACTAATGTGTTTATGTTCTTTGGGGATAGACTAAGGAATGAAGTTTCTGGGTCATATGGCAGATATATTTTTTAATATATTTTAGGATCTAGACCAGTCTCCCTTCCACCAACAATATAAGAGAGTGCCTTTTTCTTTACACCCTCCTCAGCACCTGTTGTTTCTGTTTTTTTTTGTTGTTGTTGTTGTTGTTATTTTTTCAACATGGGACATTATCAGTGGTGTGAGGTGGTATCTTACTGTGGTTTTGATTTCTATTCCCCTGATGATAAGTAATGATGAACATTTTTTCATGTGCTTGTTGGCATATCTTGTTTGGAGAAATGCCTACTTAGTTTTTCTGCTCATTTTTTGGATTGGGTTATTTGTTATGATTTTGCTTAGATGTATGAGCTCTTTGTTGATTTTTTAAATATCGGTCTCCTCTCATATGTCTGGTGTGCAAATACTCCCTCCCATTTAGTAGTGTCTTCATTGTGGTTACTGTCTCTTTCTCTGTACAGAAGCCTTTTAGTTAGATGTAGTCCAGCTGTTTCTATTCTCTTGTTTTCCTTGTTGCTGGGGATGAATCCACAAAGAAATTTCTGAAATTTATGTCATGGAGTGTTTTGCCTATGCTTTCCTCTGTATGTTTTATGATTTTAAGTTTTACAGTGAAGCTTTTTATCCATTTAAGTTGATTTTTGTGTATGGTGTAGGATTTCGGTGTAGGATTTCAGTCCAGTGCCATTTGTATTCATGTGTGCAAGGTTCATATTTCTATTGAGGGAGCACATTGACTCAAACAATATAAAAGTATAATTACTTGCAAGATTCCAACTACAGATTCTCCAACTTTTTTCAACAATAGGATTTTTTATTTCTGTAGAACCAAATAATGTGACAGCTGTGAGAGCTTAACCATGAAAGATGGATCAGTTTCCATGGCAGAAAGTGTGGGGAGCATGGCTTTGATTTTCAAGGTTTATAAACCATCAGTTATGAAGTATATCAGTTTACATTTCATGGGTGTTATTAAAATTTTAGGTGGTTGAAGATTTCACCACTAAATGTCTCATACAAAAGTTTATAATTCAAAGTCCTTGGAGAGATAAAAGGAAAACTGCTCATCTTTGATTAACTACAGTTCTCAGATTTCTTCCTTCCTTATAAATATTTATATTTCATAATAATGAAGAAATTTAATCAAAGCTCTAAAATGAAGAATAAGGGAGCTTTATGAGAGCTTTGCTTTTATGATTTATTCCTTTTGTGAAATAATTTTTACTCTTATTATTTCCAAAAAGGCACTTGTTTGAGAGGGCAAAAATCCTGAAGTGGATAACCTAATCTGAACTTTTTCATCTGGCTTCCTATGATACTGACTGGTCCATACTCAAATAGATCATAATAATCTGACTGAAGCTACTTCGAGTGCCACATTTTATAGGATTTTCATTCACAGATGGTTTCTATCAATGAATAGAAAGTTAAAATGAGAAATGAGCATCCCTGACTTAGAACACAGAACAGCAAAGGCATTTGACTGTCATTTGTCTCTAATACCCTATCGGAGAGTTGATTCTGAGCTATACCAGAAGAGTTTGAGGGAGCCCTATTGATAGGTCCCAGGTTACCCCTAATTTGAAAATCACTAAAGGCAGGTGATATCATAAGTTTCCCTGGTGGGTTATGTCTTCTTCTGATCAAAGATCTGATCTCCTACAGCGTCAACTACTCTCCCTGAAGTGGATAACCTAATCTGAACTTTTTCATCTGGCTTCCTATGATACTGACTGGTCCATACTCAAATAGATCATAATAATCTGTTGTATCTAATTCACTAATTACATACTGTGTGTGGGGTCTGATCCTGACTGTCAGAACATCAAGAAAATTAATCCCTTCTCTTGTAGTTTTTGTATTTTGATAGCTGCTTCTAGAATTCCTAAGTAGTGCAGCTGGGATTTATGGGTATTTGTCAGTTTCAAAAAAAATTGAGAAAGCAAATAGCTATTTGGTAGATGTAGTCACTTCCTTGTAAGGTCAAAATTTAGGCATGTGACCAGCTCATGTGAGTTACTCCCAACATCTTGCTGACCACACAACTTCATTTGGGACTTTGATGTGGGCCAGAGAAGAGGGAGTAAAGTGGGCACTCTTAAGAGTCCTCAGGTATGTATTTGAAGAACTATAGTAGGTATGCTGGAAATAAGCTGTTTGCTGTGTCCACAGTAGTCAGTGAAAATGGGAACAGGTGACAGATTAGATGGTAAAAACTTAGATGATAGAGGGTTGATCAACCTTTAGAATGAGAAAGGCCTCGAGGTCATCTCTCCTAGTCTTTATTTTGCAGATGTGGAAACTGACAGGTTGAATAAGTCCAGCCTTACCAGGCCTCTGTTGAATCAGTGACTTCAGGCTTGACATTTGGGATTTCCTTTAAAAGTCTCTTCCTAATCCCTGATCACCCCAAAGGTTGTGACTAGATGTTAAAGTGCACTACCTAGAAAAGCTGAGGTCTTTTCCTTTCTGGATTTCTTTTCTTTTAAGTTTAAAAGGCTGTATGTTTGTCTTCCAGAGGAGGTGCAAGTGAAATCTAACAAGAGTGGAATATTTTTTGTTGAAGTTACTATGCACCAGAATATTTATTGAAAATTCTGCTTAGTATCATACACATTTGTTTACACAAACCCTGTCTTCTCTCACACTCCACTTCATTTGTTCACCTGAAAATGGTTTCTAGGTCTTTTGGGTTTCTCTACTGCTATGGAATTGTGGTAGGGTAGGAGCTGCCCCGAACTGAGGCACACCTCAGTCTCCATGGATGGTAGTTGAGCAAGAATCCTCATTTATTCTTTATCTTTCACTCTCTCTCTCTCTTTTTAAAAGATTTATTTATTTATGCATATAGAACCAGAGTACAGACCAGAGGTGCAGGGACGGTGAGAGGATTCACCAGAGACAGAGTAAGGAGCAGAACAAGCAGATTGAGGAGGTACACTGCTGAGGTGAGCAGTGGGCAGGTCAGGAGAGGTCTGCTGCTCCATGTGGATCACCTCCCAGGCTGGGGATCGAACTTGCATGGAAGCAGCTATGGTAGCTTTGCAGTGCTGCACTAAACTCATTATGCCACCAGGGAGGACCCTGTTCTTTATTTCTTAAATGTGGGAGTCCAGAGATCAGATGGAGACAGGAAGATGTCCTTGAAATTCAGTGAATTTAGGATGAAAGAGAAGCACAGTATTTGTCACATAGTAGACATTTTGCATTATAGACAATAAGTTGTTATTGAACAAATGGCACTTATTCCCCATCTTCTTTTATAATTATAGAGTCTTAAAGGAACTGAAAGACAATTTTAGTTCATCCTCTTTATTTGATGAAGTGAAGCAAGTGAAGACTATCACCATAAATGATTTGCCCAAAGTCATACATTCAGGGATTGTGCTGCAGCAAGGCATATTCTGTGTCTGGTTATTACATTAGCCAAGTGAAATAGTCATTTTATGAGTCAAAATGATTGTTTTTTCATGTGTGTGTGTGTGTGTGTGTAGTCAATCAAATATCGGAAGAGCCAACATTATATTCCTTCTTATTGCAATAATAGTAGTAATAATCTTGCCTTCTTTCTGAAACAAGCATGCAAGGAAGCAGAAAGTAGCTTAGCTCTGTGTGGGAATCAGAATGCCGATTCTGACTCAGATGATCCTGGCTTTATATCCTTAGTCTTTCCAAGCTGAAATTTACTCATTTGTAAATGAGGGAAAATATATGCACCACTCTTCATATTCCTTTAAAGTAATGTCTTCCTTTAATGTCCAGTATACAGTAATGATTTAATAAGTATTAATAAGAGAATAAAACCTTAAAAACTTAGACTTCTGGACAGCATATTTTTCTTTTCTGAAATTTTAGGTTATGGCATACATTTTTTTTTTTAACCCAATGTGTTTATCTTCTTTCTTAGAAAGTGCAATTCTCTTCTAGTTATAAATATATGCTTGGAGTGATATCTCTTCATTTTGAAGACCTTTGCTTTGATAAAATGTACTGTTGTTGCATGTACAATTATTATAGTAAACATAAGAGAGAAATGAATATGCACAATTAGACCTCAAGCTTCATAAAGGGAGACCATTTCTTTCTTGGATCATTTCTCCTCAGTTTCTAGCAGAAGTCAAATGTTCATTCAGGGCTCAAAATGCTATTGACTGACCATCTAACAAAGTCAGTGTATTCTTTTAAGACCTGAACCTTGGAACCATATTCAGTGTTTGTCCATCCCTGCCTGATGGGTTAGTAATATCTCTACTGCCTGGGCTTGGAGACACCCATGTGTAAAGTATTTCTCAGAGATCTCCTCATGACCCAGTGACACATCAAGAGTAAATATGTTTTCAGACAGCTGTATACTTAGGGGAAAAGTTATCACCCTCTGGGTAAGAGTGGACTAAGGCACTCCCAATCCTGAGAAGGAAGTAGTAGACTTACCCTGAAAACAAACACTTCCTTAACAGAGAAAATAAACAGAGTGCTCCCTCCTCTGCAGTACCATCAACCCATAATTCTTTGACATTAATAGACTGGGTATCTTCCCCCAAAGTCTGTGCTACTTGTAGACAGGACCACTGTATGAAACCCCAGGAGAAGAGAACAGATTCATGTCAAACCTTCCTTCATAGTGAATTTTCTGGGAGAAGAATCTGTAGTATATATGTTCTAACTGCTACCCATAAATTACTGTATTGTCTTCTATTCAAGTTGGCCTCTTCCCATTTACTCCATCATGTATCTCCATTATTTTGTTCACATTACCTTTGTCATTGTGAAGCACTGGAAACAAAGTTTGATCTGTAAAGAAAGGTTCTATGTCAATAAAATACTGCATATTTATTTAAAAGATAAACTTACTAAGAATTCGCTGCCATTTGAAACAACAAAGGAAGTATTAGTGACTGGGAGTGTCTATGAAAGGATTAAATATTTATGGAGCATCTACTTAGATTGGCACTAAGCTAAGCTGCACCATGTCTCATTCACATCATGACCTTGCAGAAAGAAGTATTACCCTTCATTTTACATATGGAAGAATGGAGTTCTGGGAAAATTAACTGGCTCAAGATCAAACTGCATGTAATTAGTAGAGCTCTCTGTCTAAAACTATGTATACTCTTGCTACTACTGAAGGCTCAGGTGGGGATGATCTTTAACCCACTTTAGGCCTAGAAGGCTGATGGGCACAAGTATTACTGACCTATTGCATGTTTAAAGTTGAGAAAAAAATGGAGCAAAGGTATTGTGAATTTCCAGTTTATCTAGCTCTGCTATGAGGAGTAGAAAAAAATATATATTCCTTAATTCAGTTATTTTAAAACATCTTCTATTCTTTTATTCTATGGTGTACCATAGCTTCACCATTGTGCTAGGCACTGACAGTTATAAAAAAGTGAAAAGTGGCCCTCCTTGGTTGTGTAGCGGGTTAGATCACAATACTGTAAGTTATCAGTAGCCACTTCAGTGCAAGTTCCATCCGCATGACACATCAGAGTCTGCTATCCTGTCTCCTGTTACTGATTTCCTCAGAAGTATACTTCATTTATCAGCCTGTTCTTCTCCCCATTTTGTCTCTGGTGAATCCTCTCACCAGCCCTGCACCTCTGTTCTGTATCAGTTCTGTTTGCTTAAATAAATCTTTACAAAAAAAAAAAAAAAAAAAGTGAAAAGCATGAAGCCTGTCTCAGTAGCTTTTATTGTAGTCAAGGAATTAAGAGTCCTAAAATATTTGTTCTTAAAGTAAGTACAGGAGTTAGATTGTGTGATTAAAAAACAATTGGTGCATTTGGAGTTTAGAAGTGGGAGAGATATATGTAGGTGGTTAGGAAAGGAATATGTGTTATATACACCCACACACATGGACTCAAGTTGGTGGTGCTGATAGTGGCCAAGCAGAGGTTGTTCCAAAATATTTTTGAATTAAAGTTTATTTTGAGGTAATTGTAGATTCTCATGCAGAACAGGGAGATCTTTTTACTTATCAAGTTTCCCTTATAGGTAAAATGTCTTATACAACTAGAGTACAATTATCACAAGGATATTGATATTAATGCAATCCAGGTTTCCCCAGCTTAATATGCACTCGTGTGTGTGTGTATGTGTGCATGTACACCTGTGTCTATTAAGTTTTACTACTTTTCTAATCATAAGATACTGATCAGTTCTATTTTCTACAATGGTTCCTCTGAATTTTCTTTCATAGCCGTCTTCTTATCCCTCTCACTTCCCCTGCTGCTATCTCTAATCCCCAGCAATCACTAATCTGTTCACCAGTTGTATGATTTTGCCACCGAAAAGAAGGTAAGATAAACGTGGCCATACAGTATGTAGCCTTTGGGTACTGCAAATTATGTTTTTACTCAATGTAATTCCATTGACAGTCATCCAAATTGTGCATCTGTAGTTCATTCTTTACTGTTGAATAGTATCTTAGTGGATGTACCACAGTTTAACTATTCACCTCTTGAAAGACATCAGGGTTATTTCTAGCTTCTGTTTGTTACAAGTAAATCTTCTATGAGCCGGATTTTTTTTTTTTTTGAGCACATTACATATGTAGCATAATGGGATCTAACCTTGGGCAGAGCAGGGTGTGGGAGTCTATGTCACTCCTTTCTTGGGGGGGTATTTTTCTTACACTCGCACTCATTCAACAAGTACTTTTTGATCTAGGCATTGCAATACCTACAGTCTACCAAAAGACAGATGAATGAAATTACCTTTGTTGACTTTTGGACTAAAGAGACCCGTGACTCTTAGTATATAGCTTCTTTGGAGAAAAATAAACTAGAAATCCAGGTTGTGGACATTTCAGCTCTTGTTAGCTCTGCCAGCCCCTGAGAATTAAAATCCTTACTCTCTTTAATTCTCTAGGACCTATTAAGACTTACTATAATTTTTCCTGATGATTAAAAAATCTCACTTAAAAATCTTAAAACTCAGTCTTTTAAATTATTTTACAGGCAGAAGAGTGGAGGAAGCTTCTGTGAGAGTTGTTTAGATAGTTTATTTTTTTTATCACAAAAGTTTATTTTTACATCATTTTGTACATTTTTTTTTCCATCTCAATTGTAATCCCCACGGGTTTCCCATCACCAAGTCACCCATGTGCCATTACCATAATCCCGTGCATTTCCCTCCCCCCTCCCCGTTTTTGATCCCATTCCCCACTCCACCCCTGCAAAATGTCT
>NW_004567116.1:48278392-48288411 GCF_000260355.1 Condylura cristata | reverse complement strand
TCCACTGGTCTGTGTGTCTATTCTTATTCCAGTACCATGCAGTTTTGATTATTATGGCTTTGTAGTACAGCTTGAAATTTGGGATTGTAATGCCTCCATTTTGATTTTTCTTAGACATGAGGGTTTTGGCTATTCAAGGTTTTTTTGTTGTTCCATAAGAATCTCATCAACATTTTTTTCTATTTCTTTGAAGAATGTTATTGAGATTTTTAATGGGATGGCATTAAGTCTGTATATTGCTTTTGGCAGGATGGCCATTTTGATGATGTTAAGTCTCCCAATCCATGAGCAGGGGATGTCTTTCCATTTCATGGTGCCTTCTTGTATTTCTTTTAACAGTGTTTTGTAATTTTCTTTGTAGTGTTTAGATAGTTTTATAAATTCTTTTAATAAAAACTGGTAGACAAGGACCTTTACTGTTAGGAAGATATTAAACATTTGCCAGATAATGCCTACTTAGAGGAAAATACCCATCCCTGAAGGGGACTGATTTTTCTGTGGCCCTCAAATAAGTTATGTTGTTAGCTGGCACCCATTCTTAAACTCTGTCCTCTCTATTTATGTATTTAGCAAATTCCTTCTGTTTTATGTTGAGAATTACAAAACTTCTATCCTCAGGTGAGACTGAACCCACAAAACAGACTTCATTAGTGGTTGGCCTTCCAGGTTCTAGATAGGTTGCACTGTAGCTAGTAACCACCCATTGTGGTGATTTTAGTGTGGGGTGTTGGTGGGATTCCTCTAGGCTTAAATTGCCCTTTTCTCATCTCCCACTTCTTCCGTCTCTACTCAAAAACCTCTTCTGATTTGTTCAAATAAAAGGTACCACCCAAGTAAGATACTGCACTAAACATATGTGAATGCTGAATGTTTTGCAGGGGCTGGGAGGCTGAGTACGTCATGATCCCCAGGGTCAATAAAAACTGGCTTATCAATTCAGATGGCAAGGTTTTTTTCCTTATTGGTTCTATGGAATTGTGAGATGAAACTGAAAGTAAAGATTTAAGATCAGCTGCTTTTTTATTTTGCATAATTTGTGTGGATGTTGAAGATTAGTAATTTTCAGTGCTTCTGATGTGCATAAAATTTAATAAAAAGAACATGTAATAAAGTCCCTTGATGGTATTTATTTTCCTTGTATTTCAGCTGGATAGTAGTAGCATTTGAAAGCCATTATTTTTGGAGAATTATATAAATATGGGCCCATAACTTGAAGTGAAAACACATTGCAGGCCAACTAGTAATCTTTGAAGTGGTATTTACTTCCATTTTCTTTTTCCTTTTGTATCAAAGAGGGAAAAAAAGAACAATGAGCCAGAAAATATAATATCTTTAAATAAGATTTCCCCCTTCATATCACTGTTAATTTACTTGTTCCTTTTTGTATCATATCCATTAGGTTCATCACAACCTTTTTCTTCTTGGTGGCTTTGGCCTTCCTGATAGAAGAATAAAGCAGATGGAACTTGAGGCTTTTTGTGGTTAAGCAGTACTGAAAGTCCAGCTCTATTTTCAGATCACTATGTTGTACCATCTCCACTATTAAATTTTTACGAAGCATAGTCCCAATTGATTTGAGTTCATCAAATACTTTTCCAGAGGAAATGTTTCTTTTCTACTCTAACTGGGTTCCTTGGCAAAGGTTGTCAGTTCTTCCTGGATTTAAGGAAGAGGAATTTTGTGAAGAGTGATTTTAAGGATATTGTGTCAGGTACATCACATCAAGATGTCTGCCTTGGGGAACATAGCACATGGCTTTTGTGGCTGATGAGTGACCATGAGGCCTCCTGGGACCCCCACTTTTTTGGGCCTCTTAAAGGGGAAGTCCGAGCTGATCGAATCTATGGGCAGAATTTGCTAGGGATTAGAAAATGAACCTACCCAGAGAGGCTGCAGGAGAAAGATAGGAAGAGACAAAGATCCACAGGACTACAACACTGGCCAGCTGGAGAATGAATGTACTGTGTGATAAGAGAAGCAGGGTGATGCAGTGGTCAGGATGTGGATGGTGGGGGCTGGGCTTCTACTTAGTGGTTTTTCAGTCTCGCTAAGCCCATGTTCTTATCCACAAAATGATTGCTCAGCATGTAGTTGTGAGAAATTGAGTCAAAGATGTAAAGTGCTTGGAAAGGTGCCTAGCCTATTTTAAGTGCTATGTAAGTCTTTCACATTGATTCTAACTGATAATAACTAATTTGCTCATTTTACTATTCACTGCCAAGAATAGGGATATTTGATTCAGTTATAAACTATCCCACTACTGAAAGAATGACTGTTAACTTGCTGCTGCACGACAGGGGTAATGTTATTTTGGGTCTGGAATGGGATGAGAGGTGTATCCATGAGTTATGGGGCCACATTCCTTTGTAGCCAAATTCTGCTGTGGCTGAATTTTGCTTTCACAATCAGAATCAGACTATTTTATTGTTGGCAAGCATCTATAAGATAAGTCATATTTTTCAGTGTTCTCATTTTGCAAATGAGAATAAGCCCTGTAGTTTCAGTGATTTGTCCAATATCATATAGCTAAGGAATGACTGATTGGGAAGTAAAATTGACCTTGTCTAATTCTTAGGACATTGTTTTTCTCTAGTACCCACGGGTTTCTAGAATCACTGCCCTTTCTGTGGTTTAAGGTAGCTAATGAGTCTCTTTCACACAGCTTGTTCTTAGAAGGGCTTTATTGAACAAATTCTTTGTTGATTTAGAATACATAAAATGAATGTTTATCTTTTTCTGAGATCAAATTATAGATAATATTGTTTTACCTAAATATTTTCAGTTTTCCATTATAGCTTGACTTTTAAGATCTACCATTGCTAGGAGAATAATGAAACTTTATGAATATTACTTGATTAGCATATCTATGATTTTTGAAGTCAACATGAGAAACACTATTATCTCAGTTTGTAGAGAATAACCAATGTCTGTAATATATACTCATATATACTTATCTGTGTACACATAGCAATTAAGATGACAGACAGATTAAATTACTATACTTCTTTGAGCCCAAATCCTCTTCTGTAAAACAGGGGTGTTAGTGACACTTTCCTTATAGTGCTGGACTGAGGATCAGTAAAGTAGCTTATGTAAGTGTTCTGACAGAGGGGATATTTGTAGAAACAAAAATTGTGATAACTTTACATATAATTCTGCCACTTTCCTAATAAACAATTACATCTGAATGAAAATAAGCTTTGTTAGGACTTTTTTTTTTAATGGGCAAATGGTGCCTGATTTTACCCACTATTTGGAAACCAGAATCCCAGTTTTATGTTCACTTAACAACCATGCTCTCTCACTTTCTCTATCTAATGATGATGGGGTGCGGAGTTCTCAGGGTGTCATATGTTGGATGCAAGTGACTGAGAATTAACTATGTACATATATCCATATAAACATAAACCCTTCTGTAATTAGAATATTACATATAATATATATATATTTTTCAATAAGATGGAAAGAATGTGTATTTGTCCTGTTCTTTTAACGAGGCATAGTCATTTCTTAGCATGAGCTCAAGAGCATGTCTTCAAGGCTTCATTGGTTGATGTGTCCATTGGATGGTCTTGCTATCTTTTGATGAACTGGTCAAGATGCCAGGAAGACTGAGTAGATGATTGTGTTCTGTAGCCTGGGCGTTCTGTTTCTCTTTGATCATTGCCTTTGTTCTATGAAGAGTACTTGGTTCTGATATGATGGAAGAGAGGTTTAAATTCTCTTTGGTGGGAAGAATCATTTTTTGGCTTCAAATCTAAACTCAAAATCCATTTCCAAGAAATCACCAACAAATAGTCCCTTCCTTTGCCCCTTTCTCACTGATTGTAGTTGCTTGATGTTAGAAATAAGGGGGCTTTGTTTAATCTCATCATGTTCTATATTGTGTGAATTATACCTCTGGATTTCATTTAGGGCCTTTGTTGAAATAGGTATTGTTTGAAATGTTACCTGACAAAATAAAATTGGAATTAGAATTCTGGAGGGTTGACTAAAATCTCAGGAGTAATTCTGCTAAGAGTAAACCTTAGAGTTCCTATCACTTACATCCCCTATCCAATCAGATCTGTGGTTTAACTAAATCTCACTTATTGTGTCTGAGATTTCTCTTCTCAAGGACCTTCAACCTGATTCCACAGTCTCCCTGATTCTTGGATTTTG
The DNA here is from genome assembly GCF_000260355.1 of Condylura cristata. Classification (NCBI taxonomy): domain Eukaryota; kingdom Metazoa; phylum Chordata; class Mammalia; order Eulipotyphla; family Talpidae; genus Condylura; species Condylura cristata. The sequence goes on along the minus strand of NW_004567116.1, from coordinate 48,284,250 downwards.
GCTGACATCCCACTCTGTGTGAAATACAGAGTCTGGGCCTGTTTTATGAAGCCCTTCTGTAATTTTGAGACTCTATCATCACATTGAAATCTTTCCCAGCCTCCATTCTCCTCCTCTTCCTTCACACCTAATGAGCAGGTCCAGGGTGCTCACTAATTACATTCCTGAACCTTGGTAGCATTGAATGCAGACTAACAAGGTAGGCTTGCTGTACAAGGAGGTGATTCATCATGTCCAGGGAGGATACTTGAACAGAGGTAATTACAATAGTGGTCAAGAGTACCAAGGCTAGGGAGTTTTACTCTACCCCGGGGAACAGAAGTCTATAACCCCATGTAGCCCTCTCCCTGACACACTTATTGTGAGTATGAAGGGGAAAGGTTCAGGGTTACCTGTTTTGACTACTGGGAAAAATACTTAGCACAACGCATGCTGATTACTAATGATGGCTAAATGAGCTCACCTTTTAAAGACAGTGTGCCTCTCTTTGTTTTTATAAATATAGAGATCCTTTGGTTTTCGTCTACTTCACCCTCTCCAAAATAATACTGGTCCATCTTCGACATTGAATTCAGTGATGTAGGGTATAAATTGTCTAAATGATACCCCATGTGCAGAGCTCAACTCAAGTCTCACCTCTTCCCAGTTCTTGCCCCAGTGTCACTTCTTACTTACCGAAAAAATGATGCTTAATCATAAACCTTTATCTGTAGTCTTTTCCTCCTTTACAGGGTGTTCTCCTCCCAACTCTTCCACTTAGCAGCTATATGACCATTATACCTTGCTAACACTCCATTTTCATATCAATAAAAGGGGGGTTGTGATGATTGATATTCTTACTTACTCTCCCCCCTCACAAGGTTGTGCAGAGTGCATATTCCAGAGTGTGATATAAACCCCAACACTATGCAATGGGAGCTATTATTGGTGTGCGTCAAAGTCCTCTTTACAATAGGAACCAGATTTTTCTACTTAATAGCTTGAGCCCATAATTCATAGCCCAGTTTCAAACAGGGGGCACTCAGTGAGAAAGGAAGGACAGAAGGAGGAAAGAAAGGCGGAAGGAAAAGCTTGCCATTTTTATGTCCCCCAATTTTTCTAATTATTGTTCTCTCCTGTAATACAGCTATCTTATAAAAAAAATGTTTGTTTCTAAAAGGCAATTGCACTATTTTTACATGTTGACTTTTTTCCTTCAGTAGTCTTTCTTCCTCATCTAGCTTGGTTGTGCTATTGAAATTCATTTGGGTCATGTACTTTTATGCTCATGAGAAAAAAGAATTTATTATACAGTCAGAAGGTGTCTGAGAGATCAGAGACCAAATGCTTAATTTTAAAGAGGAGGCTTCCTAGAGAGGTGAATACAATCCAGGGTTCTAGTCATTAGTGGCAGAGCAAAGATCAGAACTTAGGTCTTTGCTTCTTGTCTTTGCTCTGAATCAGGCAGCCTACAGGCTGAAAGTGTCAGTGATTACTTTTGCCTACCTTTGGAGGGTATTTTAGGGAATGGAAAGATTTTTGCTTTTATGAGGATTGAGGAAAAATAGATTTGCTGATACTTCAAGATCATATTCCCTTTCTGCTTTCCACACTTTCAGAGTTTGTCTATATATGCTGGTAAAGCCAGATCACATAAATAATAAAAATCCCTTTGTTACTGGTTTCTTTACACAGCAATTTTAACAGCACCATATGTCAGGGCTCAGTGTTTGAAGTGTGTGGGAGCTTAAGGGAAAACAGTTCCTCTCTGCATCCTTGGATTCCTTCATAGTATTTGAATGCCTGGCCCTTCCATCCTCCATTACCACTGCTTTTTCTGAGATGAACAGCATTTTGGAGTTAGTCAAATTTGGGTTCACACACCAATTCTGTTGCTTAGAAGCATTATGGGTCTAGGCAAGCCCCTTAACTGCTATGAACTTCAGTTTCTTCATCTGCACAGGTGTTTTTTTGCTTTGCTGTTTTGCCTTATGGTATAGAGTCAGTAGGTGCAAAACGGAAAATGATATTGAAGAAGATAAAATGCTTCTTTTTCAATTGTTCGGTCCTACCTATTATTATTATGTTTAATAGATTTATTTACTTAAGCATACAAACACTGGGGGACAGGCCAGAGGTGCTGGGACTGGGATGGCGTGGGGTGAGAGGATTCACCATATACAGTGTGAGAAGCAGAACAGGTGGATTGACAGAAATATGCTGCTGAAGGGAGCAGTGGGCAAGACAGTAGAGGTCTGCTGTGCCATGTGGTTCACCTCCTTGTCTGGGTATTAAACTAGTGCTCCAGTGGCTATGAATTGCTTCACTGTGCTGAGACTTAACCCATTGTGCTACCAGGGAGGCCCCAGTCCAACCTATTAGTCACAATAATTTAGTATTTTTTATTTCTTACAATATATACAGATACCTTTCAATATTACTTGTAGTTAATAAGGCATTTTGTTTTTTAGTGCAAAGTCACACTTCTTCTTCTTGTTTGTCATCTGATTTTCCAGGGCTTAGATGAGCCTTTTCAGACAGCTTAGTGTATAACTTAGCCCTTTTGGAGATTTTCCTTCCTGGTGGTAAATCAATCTCTCTCTCTCTCTCTCTCTCTCTCTCTCTCTCTCTCTCTCTCTCTCTCTCTCTCTCACACACACACACACACACACACACACACACACTTACATACCCACGTTGCATATCATTTCTAAATTTGAACCTCCTTTTAAAAAATTGTGGTTCTGATGGTTTAAAGAGAAGTTTTTCAGGGACACATGTGATATATATTTTAGAAGTCCACAAAGATTATGTCACAATTCTGAGCAGCAATATACATTTTTTTCCTAATAAGGTAAAGACTTGGAAATAGTTATTTTCTTACTTTTTGATTAGAGAACACATTCCTTTAAAAAAATAAATAAATTTGCTTCTGGTCTTTTGAAATAACACTATAAAGTGAACTTGGCTCTTTGCTGGAATTAGGCATCTCATCAGCAAGCATCATACAGCAACTCCAGGCCAGGGATATAAAGGATATGAACATGGGGCTTTACCCTCAACAACCATCTTTAGTGTCTCTTATAAGGGAGACAGACAGCTGCTGTTTAATGCCAAGTTCCATGAGATCAAAAAGGAGAAGATAACTCAACTTGTGAAGAAGGGGCTAGTCTCACCTTTCCAGAGTAGGTGACATTTGGACCACGTTTTGAAAGATGAGTAAGGAGTTTAGTAAACTGAGAGAGGGCATTATAGGCTGGGAGAGCTACATGTTCTAAAGGCACAGAAGTATGAAAAGTAAAATCAAGATATGATGTAGGAGAAATGAAGAAAAGGACAGGGCCAGATCTTGGAGGGACCCATGTAACACTGGAGGATTTTACCTTGAAGGCAAGGTGGAGCCATTGAATGTCCCCTCCCCATTCCCCTTCCTGCTTCTAGGCAATCTTTTACCAGGAGATGACCTTGGAGAGGTCAGAGTCTAGTATTTCATTTAGAACTTTCCAGGCCAGGGAAGGAAAATAATTTCCTCTTGGTTACACAGATCATTAGTGGCAAATAATGAATGTTTTTATACAGTAGTGCTTGGGAGTAGGGTAGGAATCCTCCACAATGAAATTTCAGTGTTGATCATGTGCAGGCAGATTCTCATAGGAACGTTTGCCTAAGGATTTATCATGGGGACTACATGGTTTGGGCTCTTGACCCCGGCATGCCTTTTTGCATACTATTTCCTTTAAAGGAAGAGCCATTGCTAGCTAGAAATGCTTTGTGACTATTTTTAGGCTATGTGGTAGGGGGAATTAGTGGAATTCTGAAGGTCAGTTCCAGCTGTTTTTCTCCAAAAGACCAGCTGAACTTTTCATGAAATTTCTCATTGGGGCTTTTGCCCTTCTGTGAGCTATTGTGCTAGTCTGAGTCAGACTGGACTGGGAAATAAGGAAGGGGACAAGAGTTCACACAAGACTAACCAGGTCAGGATGGTTACTGCCCTTTTTAATGTTAAACTGTCTTAGATGTTGTGGGTCATTTCTCACTTCTAATCATAGTGACAATCCTGGGTTAAATCTGTCTTGACAGAAGGTTGAATTTTAGAGACTCAGAGATATCATGTATGTAAAGACTCAGGCCTAATGTTTGAGCAGAGGTGTTGCTGACTAATTACATAGTAGTTACACTGAATGGCACTCTCATGCAGGACTCATACTTTAGAACACTTTACAGTGATTAAGTCAGATATTCCTGAAGACTTCTGTTAGGGGAGCTTGCTAGTGGTTATTTGTTGCCTACATTCACAGGACTGCTCCCTTCTGTGTCTCAGGGACTATGTAAGAAGGCTAAGTGGAAGCACTCTCACTTCTGTCTATACACTGTGAACCCTCCTTTATCCATCACAGTTGTTCAAGTGCTTGCACTATTCTTCCAGGTACTTTGAGAGCGAGTGTCTCCTTGCATTGTGCCCTTGGTACCTCATCTTAGTGAGGTCTCATTCCAAGAGTGCTATAGATGCTGACATAACCTTGCCTTGACCTTTGAAGTACAGTAAAAAATCTGCATAGAATATAGTGTTTAGTCCATAGGTTTGGTCTCAAGTTTGGGTCTCAGGGAACTGACATCTGTGGCTGTGTGAATCTAAGAATGCAGAGTCTGCATACAGGAAAAAAAAAAAAAATCTATGTATAAGAGGCCCTGCATGATTCAGACCAGTGTTGTCCACAAGTCAACTATGTTTTGTGCTTTAGGCACTGTGCTTGCCTCATCCTTAGGTCCTGGATTTGAGTAAGTTCATAAGGAAGAACAAATGAATCCAATGGTCTCAATGCTGGCTGCCCATTGGTCACCTGGGCAGCTTTCTAGAAGCTATCCCAGGTGGAGATCCAATGCAGTTCACTTAAATCAGAATGTCTGTGGGAGGAGGGGGTGAAGGGATTGGGCATGTATGCTTTTTGTTTGTTTGTTTATTATTTTCTTAGATTGTTCATTTTTGTACAGTATTTGGTTGCACCCTTCATTTAGTAGTAGTTCTCCCATCACTCTCACCTATAAACTGTGTTTTTTTAAAATTAACTTTCCAGGAGACATTAATGTGCCAGCAGCCTTAGGAGCTCCTGTGTTGGTAAGTTTAGACAGAGTCCTTCACTGCCAGGCTGGGTAGGAATGTGCATAATTGTACCCAAAATGAGGCTTTGTGTAGTACTTTTAAAGTCTGTGCTGGTGATTGTTGCAGTTCAGTTAACTTTATGATCCTGGGTTTAACCACAACCTGGTTAATAAATCAGCTGGTTTCTCTACTCCCTCTGAATTTGAAGCCTGGAAAATAATTAAAATCTAAGTCATCCGTTGCATGTTGCTATCAGTGTGCTAGTTTCAGTGACATGCAGCCTGGCCCATGTATAAACCCTTACCTAGATCAAAAGGGTATGTTCTGGAAAATAATAGGTGGTGTTTTCTGGGTGTCCTGGCTCTTATTAGGTAGCTATATGACCTTAAGCAATTGGTTTAAGCCCTTCTGCTTCTCCTTTTCCCCCAAAACACAAAGAACTAGTAGTTCTGATTATGATTGAGCAGTTATTTGTGTTTGCTCTTGATACAGCTAGAAAACAATTTATATACAAATGAACGTGCTTACCTTTGACTAACTGTTGTGCTCATAAGGTGAGTTCGGTTATGCCTCACCTGAAAGGAAGACTTTATGACTGGGATTCCCAATCCTGGCCAAACACCTGCACCTGCTGGGAACATTTTAGAAAATACATGTTTCTTTTTTCCTAAAGATTTATTTATTTGTGCATACAGAACTTTCCAGGCCAGGGAAGGGAAATAATTATACTCCTGCTATGAGTAAAACAACCCGGTATTTTGTAGGAATTTTTTTTTTT
>NW_004567116.1:48274499-48276022 GCF_000260355.1 Condylura cristata | reverse complement strand
GGGATCTACCTCATGCTGAGTGGCTTTAGCTTCTTAGTGCTGTGCTTTAACCCGTTGCACCACCAAGGAGGTCTGAAAATACATGTTTCTAGGCCTCGCCCCTGAAGATTTTTATTTAGTCTTGAGCAATGTCAAGGAATCTGCTGCTTATCAGATATAGATACAAGAAATAATGAATGTAATTGAAATGATCCACTCTCAATTTAGATATCACTTGAAGATTACAGTTTGTAGTAATCATGTTTCTTCAAGGACGTCTTCCTGTACTCCTTCATCCCAAATATCTATGTAAGACTACAATACCCTCCCCAGGTTAAAGATTCTAGAGCACTCTGCTCTTCTGCTTTGTAGGACTTCTCTGGCCTCTCTCCCTTAGGGGACATACAGTGTTACCCTCTTCCAAAGGTGAAATCTGAGTCTGAGGCGGATGCTGCCTTTCCAATAGGAGAAGTAATTTCTGACTGACTCGGACAAGGCTCCTGCTGTAACCAGTTCCCTGCATGTGGGCTCTCTTAGCAGCTCTGTGCAGTGTCACCTGCACCTTGTTCTACTTGTCTTAAAGCTACTCCTTGATCTGTTGTCAAAGGCAAATCATCCCTTTTGTCACCTTTTTTTTTATATATATTTGTATTTTATAGTCCAGGTAAAGAGTTTAAAATGAATTATCAGCTGCCTGCTTCCCCAAATTTTTTCCTAACTCTTTTGTCTTTTGGTAATCCTGATAAGCCAAGAAAATATAGATTAAAAGCATGGTTCTTGCATATTTATCAAGTTTAAAAAGCATGAAAAATTCATATTCAGATCCCCTCCTTTGGCATTTTAAACACCCTAATGGCTGATCCTAGCCACAATTTCTCTATTTCTATCCTATAAAGAAGTTATCTGTCTTCGTTTTGAACAACTCTTTCCTTAGAATGACCACTGCACTTTAGTGCAGCCTTCAAGGCTCACCTCATTTTCTCTCTTTCCTAAGTCCTTTGATTTTGGTTTGTGCCTCCTCTATTAGTGCTTAACACAGTATTTGTACAAGGTTAGTTGTGTGTAATACCATTTCGCTTCAGTGGGGCTCCAAAAATCTGCATTTGTAGCCTAGCAAAGGCAGAAGGTGAGCTTTTCAAATATCCAAGGATATTATTGTTAGGCTTGAATATGAGATTAAGGAGTAGGGCGAATTGCCACATTGAAATGTTTTTCCTTTTCCCTACCTCCTACATTGTTAGTTTGAGGTCACTAAATCAGTCGCTGGGAAAAATTAGATGTCAGCTACATCAGCCTGGAAGGTGTAAATGAAGAAGAAAAATCGCCTCCACCTTTGGCAGAATTCTCACTAAATTGAAAGCTTGGTATACTCAGGGTGCCTATTCATTTTGATGTTTTGGCTTCTCTATTAAAAAAAAAAAGTTTATTGGGTAATTAACCGATTCTTCCTTAACCCATCTAGATAATTTTATTTGTTCAGTTCTTTATAGGTTTACTTTATTTGTTCATTTTATTTATTTATTCAACTTGTACTTTTTTTTTTT
>NW_004567116.1:48202950-48273949 GCF_000260355.1 Condylura cristata | reverse complement strand
GGAGGGCCCTCAACTTGTACTTTTGACAGGCTATTCTGAACCTATCTCAGAAAATTGTTCTTTCCCCTCAAGAAGCCCAGTTAGACAACACATTGAGTAATTTCATGATTTTTTTTGGTAGAAGACAAATCTTTTAATAAACAAGTATATTTAATAATAAAAAGAATTTAGAAACTAAATAACTTGCTTTTGTATAAAACATTAATCGTTTTGAAGGTTTTGCCTGTGTACAAGCTCCTTTTATAGAACCATTTTGATTATTTAAAACATTTCTTTGGTATTATAATTTCCTTGTGGTAGATGATGAAAATCTAATTTTTATGGTTCTATAGAAGCTCTGATCATGTGGAAACAGGAAAGCAAAGTGTGATGTTTCCTGACAGTGTTATCTTCATATAAGTACACTACTGTGTAGGCATTTAACTTTCTGAATGCATATCAATCTATGAAGTAGGTTCTTTTAGTGATACTTTTTGGTTCACAGAGAGTCTTCACCATTCTAACAGTTTAATGGGATTGCCTAAACACTTGCATGTTGACACAGGTGCTTTTTCCCTTTACCTCATGCTTGTCTTTTCCATTTCTAGCCATAAAACAAACCCAAAGAGCCTAAACATTTTCCTATTCCTACAAAGTGGTTCATAGAAGAGTGTGCCATGCTTTGTGGGTGAATGTTGCTCAAAGGAAATAATAAATAAGAATGTAACAGCAGGGCGAAAATAGACTGGACTAGAAAGCAGGAAAACCTGGGATCTAGTTTCACCTTTGTCCCTAGGAAGCCATGTGATCTCTCTGAGAATAAGGAGATGCTGATGTGGCAAAAGATTATAAACAGTAGCTTTTGAATCTATTGGATTCAAAACAGGTTCTAGGTGAATGACTATAAGCAAGTTATGCACCTCCTCAAGTCCAGTGTTGAGAATACCTGTCTTCCTTGGTGGTCAGATGATTAACTGAGATCATACCTGTGAAGTACTTTGCACCACTACCCAGCTTTCATTTCATTACAGAGAAAAATGACCAAGATTATAGAAAACAGCAGCTGAGGGGAGGAGTAAGCTTCTAATCCCTCAAGAAAGAACACAGGGAGAACATAAATGTCTTCCTTTCAAATTGTGTGCACAGGCGCGGGAGCTGAGGAGACAAGGCTCAGTGGAACGGTAGGACTTGTGCACCGGTTCAGCCAGAGTGCACACTAAACCTGAGAATGGGTGCAGCTTGGGAGTTGCTCTGGGCCTGGGCATCCTGGCAGTGCTGCCTGCTGGTCTAATGACCACCCATTTGCTCAGAGGATGAGATCTTTCCACTGCGAGGGATGTGGGCAAAGGTTTTCTCACTGCCCATAACACTTTTTCCTTCCTAGGTTCCCCTGAGCCTACTGTGGGTAATTTCATTTATCCCATGGTGGTGTCACTGTGACCAGGTTTTACATATGGTTTTACATATGAAGGTTTTTCACCACAGGGGTGAACTTCTTACTTGATCAGGAATGTTTTTGTCCAACACTATTCTCAGGTCCACCCAACTCAAGCATGAATTTTTTCTGCTTTCCTCGGCCTTTCAGCTTTTATTTTTCCCCCAAATCTACCTTTTTGATGTCAGGGATCTGTCAGAACAATTTGCTTATCTTCTGAAAATTTTTATCATGCAAGAGTTAATATTTACTGGATTTTTCTTCTGCTTTCTTGAGATCTCAGGTTTGGTATACAGCAGCCATCTGGGAAGGAGAAGGTGCCATCTGGGACCCTCCTTGCAGCAGAACATGTTGGGGAAACCAGGCTCAGTCTGGATTTGGTCTGGCAAATCATTGGAATATAAGTCTACATTTTTTCTTTACTGTGACCTTTAAAAACAAGTGCCTACCATTGAAGCCTTGGTTTCTCTCTCTAACTCAATTTTTATACAATTGATAAGTAGAGTATTGACTTTTATTGGCTATTGACATAGCAGGGCTGGCACCTGGAAAATTTGAATTAAGCGCTTTCCTCTGCTGCTCTTATTGCTGCTCAGTTCTTATCTGTCCTTATCAGTATCCTACATTCTCACCAGAACCTCACAATAATCTCCATAAGAAAGCGAAGGTGGGAGAGGATATAATCATCATTCAGATGAGAAAACTGGGATATGGAAAAATCTTGTGACTTATTTAAGCCACCAAATCATGTGAGGGACCTAGAGTTGGAATCCACTGGGTAGAATGGACTTGATTTTTCCATTATGGCCCTTAGAGTTGGTTTCGTGGTAAGGAGAAGTGGAGACTCAGCTCCCTTCAACTGTGTTCATGTCTTGAATACGTGAGTGCCAAGTAGATATAAGGCATGGTGGCTGGTGCTGGGGACACAGCATTCTGGGGCCTTGCTCAAGAGCAAGTGGGGACTGTTGGTGGAACAGGTTAAAGCCCAGCACTATGAAGCTATCCACAGCCACTGCAGCAGCACAGTTCGATCCCTGACCAGGGAGCTGACCCACATGGTACAGCAGACCTCGCAGGTCTCGCCCACTGCTCCCCTTAGCGGTGTATTTCAGTAGATCTGCCTGTTCTGCTGCCCACTCTGTCTCTGGTGAAGCCTCTCACTGCCCCTGCACCTCTGGCCTGTACCCCATTTCTGTATGCATAAAGAAATAAAATCTTTAAAAAAAAATAAAGGAACTAGTGGGGACAAACATGACTAACTAGGGTAATACATCCCTAACCGAGGATTCCGTTGAATGGAGCACCTTGTCAGCCTTGTGGCTAGTGAAGGCTTCTGTGGAGCTCAGCAAAGGGTCCTTTAAGAAGGAAACATGTATGCAAAAGCCCAAAGACAAAAGAAACTGGGAAAAGTTGAGTGTAGCAGAAGCATAAGTAAAAGAGCTTAGAGAAGAAAGCAGGTGCTATTCCAGGTAGCCTCTGCATGTTACGGGCTCTGATTGTTAACTATTGACAAACAGAAGTTGGTGAAGCGTTCTGGGTTGGGTAACATAGCTTAATCAAACATGAGTTTTAGAAAAATCACTTAGCAGCATCCAGAAGATGGGTGGGTAGGAGGGAAGGCTGAATTTAAGTAAAACTATTTTGCTCCTTCCCAGAGCTTCCCAGAACATGTCCGGATTTTCTGTTTCCAAAATTTATCCCTCTTGTTTTTTTTGCATTGAGTTTGCTCCCATGCTGACCACCTACTGTGGGCCAAGGATCCTTTTATGCTTAAGCAGAGAATGCATGCCCATGCCAAGAGCTTTGCTCTGCACCTTTTGGCGGAATCTGTGTGTGTGGGAGAAGTCAGTGACATGTCACCATCTGGGTAGCTTCATCTGACTAAACCACTGAAAATGTGAGCTTGGTGGCAAACACCTTCTTGAGACTCACTCTCTTCATTTGAAAACACAGATAATGAAATATCTCCTTCAGATCTTTGTAAGATCCTGTGTGATGATACATGTAGGCATGTAGGAGGTACCCAGTAAGTTTTATTTCCTTCTCTTTTTCTCTGCTGTTCTCTAGTGCTTCTTAGAATAAAAGTCAGAAATCTGACAGGCCTTTGAAAGCCTAATTCATTCTGACTCGTTTCTTACCCAATCTTTTCTGTTCCCTACTGCTGACATACCCTGAAGTTCAATTCTAGTATTCTTGTTGATATTTTAACACTTCAGGCACGCTCCCACCTCACACTATTATAGTGCCCATATGACTTGTTTCCTAATCTTGTCTAAGTTTTTGTGTCATCTTCAGTGAGACCTATCCTAACCACTCTTTAAAAGTCTAGTTCCCTCCTTACCCCACCCCAGAAGTCTTGTCCTTCCATTACGTTTCAATTATTTAATTATATTGTTTTAAATGTTATTTAGTTTAATATTATTTGGTTTGATCATTTATCTCCTCCAACTAGCAATTAAACCACAAGGACAGGAAGTTTCTTTTATTTATTTTTTGAGGCAGCATTGGTTTGCAACACTTATAAATAAGATTCAGAGGATAGGTTTACACCTTTTCAGATGTATGATACCAGAACATACATACCACCAAGTCATCCATGTCCTCTACCGTGGTCCCTTGGGCTCCCTTTTTTTTTTCTTTTTGTCTTATTTTTCATCATCTCATCAGTGCTTAGCACTCAAAGCTATCAATGGATGTTTGTTGAGTGAATGACATGCTCAATTAGCTCTTATCTATAATATTGGGAGTTGGGACAGCACCTTGTATTGAGGGGTCTCAGTTGCTATCTGAGGGTTCTTATGTAATGGTAATCTGACTTGTCCAAGTAGGACTAACGGGTTCTAGTCTTGCACCCCTTTGTCCATAAAATGAGGACATTGCCCTTGATTCACTAACAGCCTATTTTATGAAGATCTTTTAACCCTCAGATGCTTCTGCTCAGAGGTACTGGCTAGCTTATAGTCCTACTAGAAGGTACAGAAACCAACTTTTCCCTCTTTAACAACCCTTCCATTACAACTGTTAAGCACTTAAGTTGTTTTTCTCCTTTGTTCTCTTCCTGTTTGCCACTCATTGAACCTAAAGGCCATCACCCATGGAACCATATGGAGTGTATTGCCTCATCAGGGACACAGTTGTCAGAATGTGGCTTGACTACATTTCCTTGCCAGCCTTTGAGCTCTAAGGAAGCTGCTGTTATAAAAGAACTGAGAGATCTGCCCTCTGGTGATGCTCTATATTTAAAATAATTTATTTAACCTTATTTATTCACACACTGATACTCATAGTCAAATGAGAGACTAAAGGTAGGCAAGTAATTATAGAGGTGAAGATAAGTATATGGAAGAGCAATAGAGGTAGGTATGTGGAGGTTAGTCATGTTCCTGCTACAGAAGCATTGTACAACTTCAAACCTCAGTGGCTTCCAACAACAAATGACTTATTTCTTCTATATGTATCGGTCAGTATAGATGGCCCTGCTTAAGGTGGGTCAGGCTCTGGTCTGTCCTAGTATCTCTCTTTCTGGAACTCTAATTTGGAAAAGCATAGGGTACCTGAGGCAGGCACATGTCGTGAATACAGGAATCCAGACCATTCAAGCACCTCTACAGCCTATGTCTTCGTCACATTTGAATATCCCACTGACCAAAGTAAGTCACAGGCCAAGCCCAAATCAGGAAGGCAGGAATGAATACTCTCACTCTAGTGGCAACATGGAGGTATAGTTTTATTGCTGAAGGAGTGAAGAGTTAGGAGCAAAAAGCTAATCTGCAGCATTTAACTCTGGCTGTGGTAGTTAGGGAAAGCTTTTTAGAGGTGGGAACTTTCATCTTAAAGGATAAGTAGTTTACTGGACAAAAAAGAAGATAGTTATATATATACAAGTGCATACACATTAAAAACAAAGGACATGTACTATTGTCTTCATATTAATTTGTGTAGTCACTATAAGCTATGGAAAAATAAAACAAAGATTAAGTTGCCTATCCATGAAGTCCATATTTTATAGAGATCAGAAAAAAAATCATGCAAAAGAGAAAAGGAAAATAGAATTTATTTTCAGTAACTATTTTTGGTGCAAGGTATGTGTTGCTTTCTATTCATTATTTCATTCCTCACAAACTGTGAAGAATGTCCAAATGTTAAGTACAAATAAGAAAATGGAGCCTCAGAGAGGTAGATAACATGTCTAGCAGTTCATACTAATAAGTGTTGGTCCAAGGACTACCTGCCTATAGTTCCCTTTGTAAAAAAGCAAATAATTAAAATTACTTGCTAATGACTCACTCTGTTTTATTAAGTGTATCTGTTTGAAAATTCACTGAGCCCGTGGTGTTTAGTGTCTGTTGTCTGTTCAGTGCTGCTGTTGTTAAAGGGCCTCATTCCTAGAGCAACTCATTTCTGAAATCCATCTGACTGGGGTATTTTTCAGGTCTTACCTTTTCTTTGCACATGAGTTTAAGATGCCTCAAAGAAAATAGGATTCTTGACTATTCTACTCCACAGTGTTCACTTTGGATGGTAGGGTGTTTTGAAATTCTGCTTCTTCCTTTCCCTCAGTTTATATATTATACCAGTAAGTGTTTTTCATAGAAATAAAGGGAAACAAGTATGGTGGGCTGTGCCAAGCCTCCAATAAAAGTTAGAGATGGGACGGTGTGAAGAATAGTAGTTCCTACTATCTTCAAATAACCTTGATAACTTCTACCTAGTCCTAGCTCTCTCTCATCGTGAGACTTACACTCTGTGGAACATTCCTACTCATGAAGAAGTGAGCATTTGTGAATTTTTATTTCTTGTTTCATTTTTTAATAAATGAAGAGATTTTATTATTTCACTGTATATTAGTTAATATGCTAGACTGTGTTTTTAAATAGAAAATGAGACCCAGGATAACATTTCTTTGACTCATGAGAACTTTGATATCACAATCTGTATTTTGAAGGAACCAGTTTCTTATGACATCTATGATACTGTCCATGAGGATATCAACGATGCTTAATAGCAAAGAATATTTATCTAAATTGTTCTATCATGGGTCCTTGCTCAAAGTGTTCACCTTTTCCTTCTAATCTGTTTTTTAGCACTTGATCATGTTTCTTCATTATTATGTACAAAGTCTGGTCAAGGGATAGGTTTTATGTGTTCATATGGAATGGCCACAGATTGGTGGTAGCATATGATGCTTCTGTTGTCAGTTGTCAAAGAAAGTTCTACTTTGCGATTATAGTCATCTAGAAAAGAAGAATATGGAGACTTATGACAAACACAATATTAATCATTTATTTTCTATTTGAAATAAATGTTTCAAGACAGTTCTGCTTGATATAGCCCATTTTGCTCCTTTTAGTGCATGGTGAATCAAGAACCTATTTTCATCCCTTGACAGCTGGTTACCGCCAAGCCACCATCTTGCCTCAATTGGGGTGCTCTCTTTCTTTCTTGTTTCTTACCCATAATCACTTGGTAGTTGAAATTTCTGGGGCCTTACTGACTTTTTTTTTTGTTTTAAAGATTTATTTATTTATGCTTACAGAACTGGCGTACAGGCCAGAGATTTGGTTGAGTGAGAGGATTAACCAAAGACAAAGAATTGGGAGCAGAACAGGCAGACTGATGAAGTACACTGCTGAAGGGACAGTGTACCAGCGGGTAGGTCAGGAGAAGTCTACCATACCATGTGGGTAAACTTCTGGCTGGGGATCGTGCTGCAGTGGCTTCTGTGAGCCTCACAGTGCAGTGCTTTAACCTGTTGTGCCACCAGGGAGAGCCAAGGACTTTTACTATGACTTTCTAACCAAATGTCGCTTATCGATTAGTTAGATAATTGTCCCTTCCCTTGGTGGATCATTAAACATTGGCAGGCCTGTTTGTGTGCCCTCTGTCTTGACCGCCTGGAATTAAATTGAAGCATGACCCAATTCCCATTTGCTCAGGAAACCAGAAGAACTGGTTTCCCTGATCTCAGAGACCTTTTCACCTTGTAATATTTTAAATCTTGTAATAATGAGCAATGCTTATGGGAGCTGTCTTTCACTTGTGATGTTTATTGTCATCTGCTTCCTCAGGTAGATGACCGTTTGATGCTGCTATTTCTCATGGAATTGATGGTGAAGAGAATAAACTGTCTAAGACTGGTCCAGAGAGGAGCCTGAACAGGAATGGTGCTGTAGGAACAAGTGCCCTGCCTGGCAGGGGATGCAGCATCCTTCTGCTCCACCTCATCATATAGACCTCTACTTCTTCATTGGGAAGGCCATCTAGGTTTTTACAGTCAGCCACCTAGAACTTTTGCTGCACCAAAATTAGACTTTTGCTGCTGAACTGAATGAGCTATTACTCCATTTTGATTTTGCATTTTTTAATCATCTGGACTTCAATTACAGTTGTTTTGCCTTGAGAATTTTAAGCCAGATTTGTTACTATTATTTTGTGTGCATTTTTCAAAATGATCGACTTAAGCTTCCTCACAGAGGAGGAGCAAGAGGCCATCATGAAGGTTCTGCAGCGAGATGCGGTCCTGAAGAGGACGGAAGAAGAGAGAGTCAGGTAAGGGGCCAGAGAAAATTTTGGCTTGGGGGAAAGAGAGACAGTCTCTAAGAAGATGAAATGCTTTCTTTTTCTCAACCATAAGTACTAGTTTTGACTTGGAGCCTGAACTTGTGGGTTCCAATTTTAGGTTTCCTTCCTGGATGGAACTCCTCCTTCATGTCTCTTAATTTATCCCACAGACTCCTGCCAGAAATAGAGTCTTGATTAAAAACCTAACTAAACTCCTTTAAGTAATTAAACTCAGAGTTAAAAATGAACATACAAACACGTACCTACAACTACACCCATATATAGATATGTATGTACATGGATGTGGGTGTATATGTATTTATATCCACTTACTTTTAACTGATTCATGAACCAAATTAGGAATATTTTAATTTCTAATTTAAATAGAAACATACCTCACATTACTTAAAGTATTTCAGTATTTGAATTGGTGTCAGAGACAATTTAAATCAACTCTGACTGCACCAGGGTTTTTTTGTGTTTGTCCCACAAAAAGAATGGCAACTTTGCCATTTGCAACAGTATGCTCTTTGGAAAGAACCCAAGTGTTCCATGTCAAATTCCTGCCACTTACACTCACCTATGAGGTAGAAATAGAACAAGATATGTTGCTGAAAAAATGGGCTAGAGCCTAGGTCCTGCCACCTATTACTTATGTAATAGTGGACTTTGAAAACAGTGAGGGGCTTCCTGTACTTACTGCATGCCTCCCATCCTATGAGTTATCTAAAAGGAGCATAAGCCAACTTTTTATTTCCTGGATGCAGCATTTCCCATATTTTGACCCTACTTGAACATGGATAGTTCATAAATGAATATGTTAAAATTCATTTCAAGTTCTCCAGATTATCTGATTATGGCTTTTAATAATATAGATAATGAAGAGAGAATTGGACCTTGGTATTAGGTACTTAAATTGCTTTCCCTGAGGAGACAATAGCATATGGACTATTTGGGGGCCAGCACAGTGAAGGGAGTGATTGTCTTGATGTGAGGCAGGACACTGAGTGGTAATGGTGACAGAAGATGGTTGCACGTAGTGGGTAGTAATGGTGACAGAAGATGGCTGCACGTAGTGGCGATGAGAATGCCTCCTTACTTGTCATGCTCCTCCCACACGTCAGTTTGCACCTGGGTGGGCCACTGTTCCCTGATCTCAACAGGTAGTGTACCTTGAGAGGTTTCCCCAAGAAGGACAGGGAGTTTGCCCTTATCAGCCATCAGAACCTCTTAGTAGCATTAACCCCCTGCCCATTCACAACATATAAAGCCCTTTCATTCATGTGGTCCGCTGATGCTCCTCACAGCAACTCTGGGATTTGCCAAGGCAGGACCATTAATGCCCAATTTAGAAATAAGGGGAGGGAAAAACACAGAATATATTAATTGATTCTTAAAGGGCTGTGGAAATGGAAATTCCTTTAGCCTCTCACAAGGCAAGGTAGAAAGATTTAGAAAGAAAGCAGGGAGCTGGGATTGCACTGGGCCCCTCTGACTACCTCAGGTGAAGGTCTGCAAAGCTGAGAGTACCATTGATTCTTCTGCTTAAATGCTACTTTGTAAGGTTTGTGGTTCCAACTCCTCTATCTAGTGAGGTTACCATTTCTTCACTGGCAACTTCCATGTAGCTCTTTGATTGTGTGAGTAGAAGAGACCTGCAGTAGTTTGCAAAAAATGCAAAGTTCTGCCTGGAACTAGACCTTGTAAAGGGTGTGAGTGTGAGCCTCTGGGACCTGCTGGTTTACCCCACAGAAGAAATACTGTACGCCCCTTTGTGGTGCCAGCTTGATGGCTCCTTCCACCTGCTATTTCTGAGTTGCTCCAGAAGCCACTGCTGGTTCTGTATTTGGTTATTTCTTTTGTAAGCTAATAGGAATAAGGGCTGGGTAGTGAGAAGTCTGGAGTGAATCCATCCCACCTACCACCACTATTCTGGGGTACTTTCTTATTGACTTGGGCACAGCAGGCCTGGAGCCTAGGGCCACAGGGAATGATAGTGGACAGGGAGGGCAGACAGTGTATACCTTCGCCTATGGACTTGGAAGAAGTTCCTCCCATAGCCTATTTCACATAAGAGGAGTCATGCTCTTACCTCCTCCTTGCTTCAGGACTGAAGGACTTGGGCTATTTCTGAGGTTGTTCTGGGCCAGTGGAACAAGAACTACATGTAGGTCTCTGCTCTCTGAAAATGCTATTCTGTGGACTTCTGTCATCTCCCAGCTGTTCTTTGCTTCTATAAGAGTTATAGCCTGACAGTGCTGGAAAAGAGATGTTTTCTTTCGTTATCAGTCACTTTACAGATAAAGATAAAGCCTAGAGAGGGGAAGTGACTTGCCTGGAATCGCAAAGCTAATCAGTACCAAAATCATGATAAGAAAAACTCTTGATCCAGTACTTTCCCCTCACCCCCATGCTGCTCATCTGTACTCTCAGAACAGTAAGGGTTCTATCATGACCTAGGGAGCTTTTAACTACCAGCATGAACCTTAGACTCAAAACAGTCGTGATCTGTGGTTCATTGGGTAATTTACTTAATTTCCTGAACTCCAACTAAGACACTGGGAAAACCATAATACTAAAAGGATTAAAGTCAGAATTAAGTAAGGTAAATTTTAATTTTCTTAGTACATAACAGGTGATGCATACATTTTAGTTCTCCTATTCACCACTCCACCTGTCTATAAAAGGATTAAATCTCTGGTTAGTAGTCTGATTCCTCAGGAGGAGATTACTCCTGAAACCCAGTTATTTCAGTGAAATTTAATTGAGCACCTATTAAACATTTATGTCTGACAAGTCTACTTGTTTTAATCTCTGATTAAGTGCACATCTCTGAAGAAATGATGTGAAGGGAAGTCTAGGGCAACTGAAACATAGCCCCACATCTCAAAGAATGATAAAGGCCTCTTCATTGATTGGTTTGTATTTTGCATATTTATTTCTTTTTATTAAATATTTATTTATTTATTTATACAGTACTGGGATATAGGCCAGAGATGCGGAGGGTGAGAGGATTCACCAGAGACAGAGTGGGGAGCAGAACAGGCAGATCGAGGAAGTACACTGCTGAGAGGAGCAGCAAGTGGGTCAGGAGAGGTCAGTGGCGCCATGTGGAGCTCTTCTGGGGCAAGTGGGGATTGAACTCATGCGGAAGTGGCGTAAGCTTCTTAGTGCAGTGCTTTAACCCGCTGTGCCACCAGGGAGGGCCTATTATGCATATTTAAAGCCTCAGCTTTGTTTCCCTCATATAATTTTCCAGTGCCCCAGTCTGTCAAAGTGGCATGTAGCTGTAGAAAAATAAATTGTGTAATTACAATATTAACATAAGTAAAAAACTATCAGAAAGGCAAACCTGTCACTAAAACTCAGACTATTCTTTCCAATGCATGATGGACTTGAGAGCATGACTCTGAGATAACCATAAGGGAATCACTAATGAATTACAGCATTGTTGTCTACTAAGAACAAATACTGCCCAGAATCCTTTTCTATATGAATGTAGATATAATTCAGCATTCAAATCTAAATCCCCTTGCCATTCCTGGTACCAGGGCTTGGATTTACCTATATCCAAGCTCATTTAAGACACCGTGGAGATGGTTTATCTATAGGTTACTGTTGGACCAGGGCCCCAAGCCCAGCCAGATTCTTTCTGGTTGCCAGCAAACAGAAGAGCCAGGGAACCCTGTGCAGTTCTAACAATATCTCTATTGCAGCAGCAGGAAATAAGATACAAAGATGGCTGCAGGCGCTACAACAGAGGCCACAGAGGCAGCAGCTGGGAAATGTGGCACTGTGAGGAGTCCCCTGCTGTCTTTTTATACTTTCAAGGACAAAGTTGACACAGGGCCGGATTTATGCCTAGGTTACATAAGTGTATTTTCATACATGTAAGCTATGCATCAAGTTTACACGCATGTCCTACCTTTCATGCAGAAGGACTGTATATCAAGTTTACATGTCATAACTAAACATCAAGGTTACATGCTATCCGCTAAGCCACCTGAGTCTGGAGGCCACAGTGAAAACAGCCTGAGAAACTGTTTTTTCACTGTCCCTATAGTTACCTCCCACCCTGATTTCATAGGTCAGAAAAATGAGTTCATATAGGGAAGTGTCCAGTTCTCAAATCATTCATGGTGCAAATAGGGTCTGAACACAGGGAATAAACACTAGGGTGTTTCTGGGGTACAGTTAGAGGGTAATGGTTCTAGGTCACTATTTCCCTTGCAACTCTTTCATACTAGACCTGGTTATTACCAAGCACACCAGCTTGGCTCTCTGATTACCAGCCGGACACAGTCACTGTCCTGTGCAACATACATAAAGATAGGTTCTTTTTCAGTCTCTCTTTCTCTCTGTTTTAAGGCAACACCAGTATAGATACAGATATATAATTTTAGTCTTTTTAAAAAAAATATTTATTTTATTTCAGTCTCTCTTTCTCTCTGTTTTAAGGCAACACCAGTATAGATACAGATATATAATTTTAGTCTTTTTTAAAAAAAATATTTATTTACTTTTGCATATAGACTGGGGTACAGGCTAGAGGTGCAGGGATGGTGAGAGGATTCACCAGAGACAGAGTAGGGAGCAGAACAAGCAGAGTGACGAAGTACACCGCTGAGGGGAGCAGTGGGACAGACAGGAGAGGTCTGCCACGTCATGTGTTTCACCTTCAGGGTGGGGATGGAACTCACACCAAAGAAGCTGTGGCTAGCTTTGTAGTGCTGTACTTTAACCCACTGCACCACCAAGGAGGGCCGTATAATTTTAGTCTTTTATGGTTTGAAAATTACACAGTCTAGAGGTGGTGTTTCCTTTGCTTTGCCTCACATTGGCAGCAGGAAATTGTTGCCCATGTGCCTCTGCTCATCACCTGTTCTGTGTCTGCACTCTATCCCCCCCTCCCGCCCCCCCCACTGCATCTAAAGCAGTGGACATACACAGTAGATACCATCTCAAACACATATCTTATGATTCTCAGCTGCTTCCTAAAGACCTAATTTCTTTTAAATGAAGGCAGTTGTCATTGAAAAACTGCTTTCCAGAACTGGTGGTGTTTTCTGTCAAAGCAAAGGGGTAAGAAACCAACCTTTGTTCAGGGAACTAAATTGTACACAGGGCTTTACACTTACTTATCTCTTTCATCCTCAAGACCGCAGCTGCACCTATTGAATGATGCAGAAGTAGGGTGAAGAGGATCGTGTCCTGCAAGATCTAAGTCTGGCTTATCAATCAGCCAAACCTGCACCTCCCCACATGGTGCTGACGTGGGGATCATTACATGTCCACACAAGGGCTGCACTTTCCTCTCATTTCCACCTTATAAGGAAAAATTTGTTGTTTATTTCATTTTCACATGTTGGTTTTCAGATTTTCCATCGAATATTGAATTCCTCTGTGAAGCATGATTACCATCTTAGAAACCAAAGGCATGTGTGGCTGAGGGAGGATGGGGTGGTTGGAAGAGTGTTGGCAGGAGTCAGGCTGGTTTCCTTTCCCAGCTCTGTGTGACCTGGAGCAAACCTCTTAACTTTTCTGAGGCTCAGTTTTTCATCTATAAAGTGAGGCCACTTGTCAGTGTTTAAGGTCCTTTGTAACATTCACATTCAAAACAAACACCTAAGAGTACTTTCAAATCACATAGTTTGACCATATTGCCCCGAATATACTGAGAGTTTAAAAAGAAAGAAAAAATGCCAGGGATTGAACCAACCTCTCTGGCCAGCCTGCTGATCCCCTTATCTGCAGTTGACTTGAGAGTTTCAGGTAGGTACTGCCTGTAATGTTAGGGTTTTACTTAATCACAATGACTAGCTGGAAGCTGGACATGCTATGTAAGTACAAAATGGTTAGGGAGTATGCTGAATGAAAAGTGTGGAAGCCAAGATGGAGGGTTTCACTGCTCTTTGGGATTCTCCCTGTTCACACTGTCTGCAGTGGTAGTTGACAGTGATAGTTAGAGCTGTAGATGTTACTATTTCAGGTATAGTTCTAAGCATATACCAGATAGATAAAGAGGATTAATGAATTAGTGAATGAACAAATGAGCAGATGTGACCTTTAACATGTAGAGAAGGCAAAATAGCCATCTTTTGCTCTGTATGTCTTGCTGAAATTGTAAAGATTAAATGAGGTAATGCACGAGCCAAATGTGGCGCCTGGGGCAAAGTGAATATGTTTTCTGTGTTAGCAGAGGAATGGGGGGCATGGCATGACTGGCATGTTGTGTCTGCAGGGCAGCAGAACAGTGGCTTCTCTGGGCCCTCCTGCTTCCCTCCAGCTGTTCAGTGTTTACGGAGCATCTGCCTTAGCTCTCGTCTAGAAGTGACGGTAGGCAGGTTACTGAGCCATAGTCTTTGGAAGGGACAAAATGTGTGAATCACTAGACATTTGCCTTCTTCCTACTTTAACTAAATGTCATAACAATTAGAGAATAAATTGTTAATTTGGCTGGAATGAGTTAAGTAAAAATGAGAGAGCAGGCCCTCCCTGGTGGTGCAGCGGGTTAAAGCACAGCACTGAGAATCTAAAGCTGCTTCCTCATGAGTTCGATTCCCGCCTGCCCTGGAGGTGACCACATGGCGCGGCAGACCTCTCCTGACCCGCCCGCTGCTCCCCTCAGCAGTGTACTTTGTCGATCTGCCTATTCTGTTCCCCACTCTGTCTCTGGTGAAGCCTCTCACTGCCCCTGAGCCTCTGGCCTGTACCCCAGTTCTGTATGCACAAATAAATAAATCTTAAAAAAAAAAATGAGAGAGCAACATGGTCTGATAGAAGATTTTAACATAACATATGTGGTGATATTAATGGTCTACATCATTATAAAACTGTGTTTTCATGTCACACATATGAGTTCATTTGTAAAATATTCCAAATGACTTAAATAGACAAAAATGGACTAAGCCTAGCAGTGATTATTACAGTAGGAAATTTATAAATGACACTTCATGAATTTGAAATAATTTCTTATCCATTTTCTACTATAAGAGAAATGAACCAGAAACTCAACCTTACATAATGGCTTCCAGCCTTCCCATATGCCATGTGGTCCTGTGAGCTGGTCTCACGGCCTGTGCTCGTGGTGAATTGAAAGTAGAGCATGACCAGAGCCTTGTGGACAGTCATGTAAGCAGAAACAGATCAAGAATTGCTCAAAAACTCTTATAAAATGTCTTTTAGTTGAACAACAAAAATAAATACCCTCATGAAGAGAAATCAAGAGTTATTATGCCATGAGGATTTGTGGTCTCTTTCAAAATGATGACTAATGCCATAGTTTATTTCCTAGTCTGCCTCCAGGAGAAGGCACAGGCATTGGGATATAGTGTAATTCATTTAACCCCAACAGTGATGGGATCTTTCTTATCTCAAGCTGGGTGATGGCTGAGCATTTGTTTGTTCTTTGATAGATTCATTCAACAAACAGTTTTTCAGTATCAGCTGTGTGCCAGGCTCTATGCCAGGTGCTGACATTACAAAGGTGATTAAGATACAATTTTCACCTTGAAGGACTTTGCAAAGTTCACAGATCAGTGGGCAAGACAGACAGGCAGATACGCAAATAAACATGGTGGGCCAGGCTTGTCATAGAGGTGCTGCTGAGAGCATGGAGCAGAGCTGGCTAAACTGTACCTGGGGAATCAGGACAGGTTCCCCTGTGGAGGAGAGGTGCACTCACTGCATCTAAGGGATGAGGACAACATGCTGTACAGAGCAATGAGGGGAAGCTATCCTAAGAGCATTCACTTTCCTTGGCTTCTTACCAGGATTCAGGTACTGTTAGGTACTTCAGGCAAACACTTCACTGAGTCATCCCAACAGTCCTGCAGAGTTGATCTTATTTTCCCATCTTTACAAACAAGGAGACTGTCAAGAGAGGCTCAGTAACCTGCCCACTGTCACTTGTAGAAAATGTGAGCCTGGGATAAGGAGCTAATTTAGGGAGACTCTGAAGCCTATAGTCTTTGCCACACTTTCTTATTTCTAACGTTTACAGAGTTCATGAAAGAATTTGGAGAACAGTAAGAAGTCTAGTGTGTCAACAGGTTAAGTGCTGGAAAATGAATTAGAAAAGGTGACCTGGAGTCAGGTGTTGTTTCCTACCATATTCCTTCATTCCACAGCACTGGATGAATTCCAGACAAGAGACAAAGATATGCTGAGTGCAGGTTAAGGCCCATTCTCTAATCTGGGAGAACTGGAAGGACTTCTTTCTTCTGGAATTGAACTCTGGAATAGGGGGAAAAAAAGGCAAAAACTCTACCAGTAACCCAGATGGCCTGTTTACATTGGCTATGTCTTAGGCAAATGAAACCTTAAGAAATGTTTAATAAAGAACCATGACTCCTATGAACCTCAGAACCTTGAGGTGATGACATTGTCCCTGTCAGGTTTGGTGATGGGCTGTCATTACAACATGTGTCCAAAGGCTCTGACTAGCCATGTTTGGGAATGGGTCAGCTCTTCCTGGTAGTTGATAGAGGAAGAAAAGTTCTAGTGGAGAGCTGGACGCTGGGTGGAGTGACATCTCCCAGGCACCACTCTCACTTCCTCTGTCCTGAGTCTGCCTGCATGCCACCTTATATACTGTCTGGTTAGAATACTTCGACTGGCTACTTTAAAAATTTTGTACATTAGTTTGAATGATCTTCATAAAACCTTCTTGGATTTTTGTAGCATGCTATCTTCTGAGAGTTCAACATGACCTTAAGGGCTTTTATACTATCTTATTTTAAGTACCTCTGTAAGTAAGAAAAGATAGAACTGTGATTTTCATGCTATTGAGATGGGCAGAGAGACGCTGGGGCTAGACTTGTCAAGTACAGCAGTATTTTTCCAGCCAGGGTAAATTAGGGAGGATTTCAGAGGGTAACATTTGGCTTATTATTTTGGTTTAAGCTTTTCAAAAGAATATGAATGTTTGTGGAACCCTTAAAACATGATCTGCAGAAATGGGATTTGCTTCTGCCTCTATATTCACCATACATTTGATCTCCTCTAACTCCAGCCTGCCTTTTTTGCTACTCATCTGCCTAATATTAAGCATGAGGAACATCATGCTTTCTTTTCTGCAGGTTACTAAGTCTGATAAACTATTTTCACTGAAATTTCAAGAAAGAATTGATAACATCCCTTCCAGCTGTTCACTGAGTGTTTATTAGGTGCCAGACATGTGCAGGGCAGTTTACCTGCAGTAGCCAATTTCATCTTCATCACCTCTCCCTGAGTTGGGTATTAGTATTGTCCCTCTTCCAGGTTAGGAAGCCAAGGTTTACAGAGGCTTAACATGTCATCTCTGCATGCATGGGGCATTTGCATTTGGACAGTAGATACAAAAAACTTCAGCCAAAAAGTAAACCTGCTTTTGAGAAACTTCAGGCATCATCTGAATATTGTGGTTTAAATCTTTGAATTTTCAAAAATGTTGGCGTTGATTTCTCTGACTTTTTAGTCAAGGGGGAATATACACATGTTAGTCATTGTGGCATCTTCTAAAATATCACAAGCTTCATTTTGGCTGTATGTTTACAAATATCTTTGTGCAGTTTCGCAGTGAACTCATTTATTTACTGTGGCTCTCAGCAAAGTGACGCTCTTTTCCTTTTGTAGACATTTGCCTGAAAAAATTAAGGATGACCAGCAGTTGAAGAATATGAGTGGCCAGTGGTTTTATGAAGCCAAGGCAAAAAGGCACAGAGACAAAATCCATGGTGCAGACATCATCAGAGCATCCATGAGAAAGAAGAGGCTTCAGGTAGCAGGTACGTTACATTGACTCAACATTTATTTGGGAAGAAGGAATCAGGGCAAGGGAGGGTTTAGATTTGTTACTGAAGTGTGAGGGAAATCATCTGAAGGTATGCTTTGCATAATGTGTACGAGTCCTCTAGCTGAAAATCTTCTTACTCTGGATCCAAATTGATGGCAGCAGGAGGAAGTGACTCAGTGCCACAGAAAAAGAACATAGGAACCTCTTTCAATGACATGTTGAGTTGTAGTAGATCAAACAATTTAGGTTTCTAAAGGATCCACCACTTCTTCTTTCCTTGGCTCTTTGAAGATTCAGGATATTTGGAGAGGATAAAGAGCTTAGACAGAGATTAGTCTCCCTGTTCAGTGACCTTTAACATCTGTTAACTTCATTACATCAAGACTGTAAGCCGTATTTCAAGGGATTTAGAATTCTTTTGAGTTTATTAAATACTTATAGCATGACTTCTCCCTAATAACTCTTGATTAGTCACAAACATTTACCCTAGGAGACAGCCCCAGGCTGGCATCAGCCTGTAATCAATAAGGCAAATAGCTATCACCATATGAGCATCTGATCTATAGTAGGTACTTTCTGTCTATTATTTATAAGTATAGCTTCAATCTTATAAAACTGATCATTATTTCCATTCTATAGGTGGGGTATATAAAGTTCAGAGAAGTAAAATAACTTGTCCAAGGTCATAGCTGGCACTCGGAAGAACTATAATTACAGTCTTTCTGATCCTGAGCCACACTCTTTGCACATAAGAGCTGACTGCTTAGTATGTGTCATGTGATATTTGTGGTTCTCTTGACACAGATTTTAAGGGGTACAAATTCGCACTGTAAACTCCTTTTACAGTTGAAGAAATTAGACTTATGTGTAAAGAGACCTGTGGGGAACACCACCGTGGAATGCATGTTTCTAGAAATTAGGAGCCCTTAAATATTACTGCACCTTCCTACCATGGATGAAAGTTTCCCTGGATTTTACTGGCTGTATGGCCAAGTTTCTTAAATTCTCTGATTCTCAGTTTCCAAATCTGTAAACTTGGAAAATAGTCTCTCCTCATAGGATAGTGCATGCAAAAAGCTCAGCATTGTGCCTATCACATAGTTGATACTAGTTTTCTGAGAGGTGCAGATAAAGAGCCCTGAGTGTTCAGAAATAAAGGAGCTTATTTCCTGAAGTGGGAGTACACAGGACCCTGGAGCCTCAGCTGGATATTGACTGTAGAATTTCAGTTAATGTGTACAGACTGGGGTGAGGGGGAGGCAGTAAAGAGGGATACTCTACAGCAG
The DNA here is from genome assembly GCF_000260355.1 of Condylura cristata. Lineage (NCBI taxonomy): Eukaryota > Metazoa > Chordata > Mammalia > Eulipotyphla > Talpidae > Condylura > Condylura cristata. The sequence goes on along the minus strand of NW_004567116.1, from coordinate 48,254,913 downwards.
AAGCATTTGTTTCCCTTGGCTCTCAGAGCCTGTATCTGAGTTGAACACATTGTAGATATTTAGTAAATGCTTGATAATGGCAGTGCTTCCCATGAGCATTATGGCCCTTAGCCTCCCCTGGCATACACATTTAATCTTGAACCCCATTTAGGTCAGGTTTGCCTGCACTTTAAAAAAAAAAAAATTTAAGATTTATTTATTTGCACTTACAGAACTGGGGTACAAGCCAGAGGTGCAGGGGTGGTGAGAGGATTCAGACAGAGTGGGGAGCAGAACAGGCAGATCACAGAAGTATACTGCTGAGGGGAGCAGCAGGTTGGTCAGGAGTGGTCTGCTGCGCCATGTGGGTCACCTTTGGGGCAAGCAGGGATTGAACTCATGCAGAAGAGGCTTTAGCTTCTTAGTGCTGTGCTTTAACCCACTGCGCCACCAGGGAAGACCTTTTTTTTAAATTTTTTTTTAATTTTAAAATTTATTTTACATAATTCTTCATTTTATGCCTTTTTCCATCTTAATTGTAATCCCTGTGGACTTCCTACCACCAGTTCACCTATGTGCCATCACCATAGTCCTGTGCAACATTCCCACCTCATTTTTTTTTTTTTAAGATTTATTTATTTGTGCATATAGAACTGGGGTACAGGCCAGAGGCTCAGGGGCCGTAAGAGGCTTCACCAGAGACAGAGCGGGGAACAGAACAGGCAGATCAATGAAGTACACTGCTGAGGGGAGCAGCGGGCGGTCAGGAGCGGTCTGCCACGCCATGTGGTCACCTCCGGGGCAGGCGGGGATCGAACTCATGCGGAAGCGGCTTTAGATTCTCAGTGCTGTGCTTTAACCCGCTGAACCACCAGGGAGGGCCCTCCCACCTCATTTTTAATCACATTCCTCATTCTACCCCTGTAAAATGCCTCATTGTTTTTTCATTTTTTCTTTCTTCCTTTTTTTTTTTTTTTTAAGATTTATTATTCTGATCCTGAGTATCAGACTCATTGGTGACTGCCTTGGCACTCAGGAGGAAGGCCTGAACTTCAAGTTTGAACCTATGATAAGGGCTGATATGAGGATTGTAGTTCATAGAGTTAAAAGATAACCTTCCAAGCCCTGCCTGGTGGCACAGTGGGTTAAGGCACAGCACTGCAAGTGAACTGCAGCCACCTCAGTGTGAGTTCCATACCCTGCCTGTCAACTGATCCACATGGCGCAGCAGACCTCTCCTGTCTCACCTGCTGCTCCCCTCAGCAGTATACTTCCTCAATCTGCCTGTCCTGATCCCTACTCTTATCTCTGGTGAATCCTCTCACTGTCCCTGTGTCTTAGGCCTGTACCCCAGTTCTATATGCATAAATAAGTACATCTTAAAAAAAAAAAAAAGATAACCTTCTTAATTTTATTTTTTCCTGTTTCAGCTGAGCAGAACAAGGACAAAGATAATGAGGCAAAGGAAAGCTGGGTGAATAATATCAACAAAGATGGTTTCCTTCCCCCAGAACTAGCCGGTGTTGTAGAAGAACCAGAAGAGGATGTGGCATTAGCAAGCTCAGGGTAAGACAGAGCTCTTGGAGAGAGCTGTGGCCTGTGGGGTTCACAGTTGGTCTATGTGTGTGAACTGAGTGTAGATCCAGACTGAATTCATGGGCAAGGGAAAGGAGCAACACATGGGAGAATGCTAGGTCCTGATGTGAACAAAGTTGTAGTAGGACTCTTTCCTAGCTTCTTGAATTTCTAACATTTGAATATTAGGTAAAATTAAAATACTAAGTGATATTTTAAATCTACCAACAATACTTATTATTTATTTATACTAAGTATTTCTCCTTACAGTAAAATGGTGAGGTCCTCCAAAGTGAATGTCATTATTTCAGAGAAGAGATGAGTTATGATCAAATTGTAGCGACCTTGTAGAATGAAAGAAACCCAAGCATGGAATCAGACACATGAGAATTCAAACCCTGGATATGCCTTTAGCTACTTGAATATGTAGAAATCATATAACCTCTTTGAATCTATTGTAATCTTAACTGTAGACAAGAATTGTAATAAAATCTGGGAGAAGCTAACGTGAGAATTAGTGAAAATCTCTGCAGAATATCTGGCACATAGTAGATAGCCAGTAAAAGACTCTTTACAATGCAGATTTGTTACAGGGCAACCCAAAGTGAACTGGGTTGTTTGTCTGGTCCTCACCCATGTGCTTAAGATTCAACTGCACTGCAGATACACATAAAAAGGTCAATAATGGGTTTATATACAAGGGGGAAAGAAAAGGAACAACCCAGGGAAAGAGAGAGAGAGATACAAGTTAACTAATGTGTCCTACCAGTTCCGCTGAGTTGGAACCCCAGTAGCACACTGAAAGCTGATCAAGAGCCAAGCAACCAGCCTCCAGCCATGAGGCCAAGGGAGAGAGAGCCTCAGCCCAATATGTCTGCCTTTATAGCCCAAAATCTCAAAATGGCTTCTTAACTCCATCCTTGGATCCTAGCAGTTGGTGTTGCTGAGAGTCATAGTTTTGGTGTCTGGAGTGCGGGTGGAGTCCACAAAGCTCTGTAGAGTTTTTCAGGATATCCTTTCCCTCTAACAGAATGACCTTAATATTTGTCTTGATTTTGGGAGCTTCCAACACATGTGATCATCTGGCCAACTAAAAGGTCCATGTGTACATGCTTCCTATCAAGTAACTGATTATGGGGCCATAGTCACACAAACCTTTCTGAGTTAGGATGATTTCCTTTTAGGTAGTTAAGGGTCTTCCCATTGATATTCATCCACTAGAGATTTGGTGTTACCCTTTGGTGGGAAGGCAATTGCATATTTCCTCTGGCTCCTAATGAAGACAGTTCAACTTGGTTTCTAGTAGGATGAAGTTGATGAATTTGCTGATGGGAAAGCCACTGAGTCAGTGCTAGTGCTGAGGCACTTGGGGAATAGTGATATTTTGACATAGTGTATTAAAGAGGAAGAGGGTTTATCTTGCAAGCACCAGTAGGCATTTTGGAGCCAAATATTAGTAAAGTTATGCCACATGGATAATGGAATGTCAGTTCTATTCTATCCCATTCTTCGTACATTTCCCTGGCGATCACTCACTTTGTTTTCTGTGGGTGGTAAATTGCACCATTTCCATTCTGGGATGATTTATAATCTTGTATTATATCTGTGGAGGCCATGTTGGCTAGAGGTTAAAACAATTGTAATTACACATTGATTCTGTCAGCTTGCTTTAGAAGTGACTTAACTCCTTGGGCCTTTGTTTCCTCAGCTGCAATTTGGGGATAACAATAGTTAACTAGCAAGATGAATGAAAATTTAATTAACTGGTGAATATAGAATTCTTAACACAGTCAAAACCCACATAGTAGGTTCTCAATAAATGGAAGAACGAACTCTCTCTAGCTCTCTCATACACACACATATTTCAGGAAATTCAGGAAAATATGTGTGTAATACCCTACCCCATTTCCCTTGGCAAATCCCCGTCTACCTGATGCCTGCAATCCCCTTACATGGATGAAGGCATTTCTTCCACAGGGAAAGGTTAGGCTATAAATACTCCAGGAGTGAGAATAGTCATTTTGATCCCCTACTGAGGAGGTAAGAACAACTAGTAGGGAGTTTAATGTGGGCTGGGGTTACCTGAGCACTGGGGTTATCTGAGGAAAGCAGATGGGAAAAGGGATGACTTGGGTTACCAGAGACAAACTTAGCTTATTGCTCAGTTTCACCTATCTCAGACTTCCCATTTTCCTAGGATCTCATTTTTATAAAGATTTATTATTTATGCATACAGAATTAGAGTAAAGGCTAGAGGTTCAGGGGTGGTGAGAGGATTCACCAGAGACAGAGTGGGAGCAGCGGACAAGGCAAGAGAGATCTTCTGCACTATGTAGGTCACCTCCCTGGCCACTGGGCATGGAACTCATGCTGATGTGGCTGCAACTAGCTTAACAGTGCTGCACTTTAACCTGTTGCACCACCAGTGAGGGCCCAGGAACTCATTTCATCTCATCTTGTGAGATAGAAGTAGCACTGCACTCAGAGCCTCATTCAGGTGTGGCTGGGGGGTATTCCCCTCTCGTCCTCAATTTGAGAATATTAGTATTTCCTCCATAATTTCTGTCTGTATTGTTTTCTGCATTCCTGTGTGGCCTCAGATGAGTCTCTTGGGTCTTCCATAACAGTAAAGATGTCATGAAATTAAATGAACTGAGGTATGGGTACCACTTAGCACTTCTCAGAGAGAAGGGAAATTAACAATTTCTAGGTGACTTCATAATTATGTTATTACACATGGGGGGAGGGGTGTATGGCTGACAAGAGGTATCCAGCATGTTTGGTTCATGATGTGGGATGAATGGTAATCTCCAGAATTAGAGGAAACTGTGTTCACTGCCTCATTTCCACACAGAAATGACTGTTTTGCCCTGTAGCATGTTCCTGCCATGTTTCTCACCTCTACTTTAACCTTTGAGAAAGGGGTGTGTTCATGTATGTTTGGGCCTATGCATTTAGACTAAGTGAGCTTCAATAGACTGACTCATATCTGTCAATATTTTCTTAACCAGGAGTCAGATTATGAGGCAACAGTGACTGGATATTGCTGTTTCTGAGGGAGCTTTTCTGTTAAGCTCTGTGATCACATATCTTCTTTCTGTTATGGGCACAGCTGTGTGGGGCTCTTCCTGTAAAGAACTGAACCACTGTGGTGCCTGGCATACGTGCAAGCATTGGGATCAATCTGTGCCCTTTTGGAATGCATCTTTGTGCCTGGAGCAAGAAGAAGCAGAGAGGTTTGATGAACGGAGGCGCAGAGAACAGTAGTCCCTTTAGAGCAATTAAAGGGAAAACTCCCAAATGCTCACAGTTCTATTTACTGCAGTTCATTAGAACAGCAGTTCATTAGAACAAACTGTGCCAATGAACCAGCGGTTTGAATTTTTTTTTAATTATTATTTATTTATTCCGGAGTTTGAATTTTATTTTAAAATAGAATCATCAAGGATTGTTACTTTCTATAAAATATAATAAAAATAAATATTTAAAAAATCAGGAAAACAACAATGATGTGTAAAATATAAACCTGCAGGTCATGAATGGGGATGCCCCAGACAGTTTCTATAAATGATCCGGAACACATACTTAAATTATATACTTCTCTCACTGTGAACCAGTAGTGAGTAAACAGTTCATGCAGTAGTACTGGTCCATGAGCACACATTGCTAGTCTGTCGTGATCCCCCACAAATTAGTGTGGAACATGTACACAATGCTCCATAGGATGTGGCTTAGCCAACGTGGAGAGTACATGATGAAGTTGTGAAACTGCCCATGGGGCTCAGGTACCCATGATTGGGGTAACATGTTATGAATGGGAGGGATGAGAAGCCCCTCCTTTGTTAGGTGATGAGCTCTGTGAAACAAGTTTGGTTGCTCTAGGCAACACTGATAGTTTAGTAGCCTCTCTGCTGACCAGGGTCTCACATGTCCCTGCTAATGGTACTTCCTTGGCCTGAAGAAGCCGGGATGTGGACAGACCTTTTAGTTTCTCTTTCTCTATTCTCTTCCTTTAATTAAGCTTCTCTGAGAACTGATTTTCCTGCTACTTGTATTGTCTTGGCTTCATGGCCATCTCTGACCTCTAAAACTATGATCGTTTTCAAGTGTGTTCCAAGCTTCTTGCTCTTTTTCTCTCCTAGTGTCTCCTCCCCAGTCCCTATGCCACATCTCTCATATGCCTGGTAGCCTCCTTTCTCCTCTGAAGGGAACTAACATGCATTCCACCCCAAGAAATATTTGACTTCTTAACAACAGACCTGCATAGATAGAAGACTTGAACTCTTTTCCTTTCTTAATGGTCACTTTATGAAATGAGTTTGAAATGCTTGTATCACCTTTATCTTCTGATATTTTGCACGTGTGAGAACTCACAAATGAAAGAGATCAGAGTCTGTCATGTTCCTGGCCTCAAACTGTGCAGACATTTTGCTAATTCCTGATGGTTTCTAAGACTGAAGAATTACCCTTATAATGCATCCTTAGAATACAGGAAGCAAGCTCTTAGTGAAAGGAGGTTTTGGGGTTTTTTTTTTAAAGGTTTATTTATTTTTGGATACAGAACTGGGGTACAGGCCAGAGATGCAGGGGTGATGAGAGGTTTTACCAGAGACAGAGTGGGGAGCAGAATAGGCAGACTGACAAAGTACACTGCTAAGGGGAGCAGCAGGCAAAACAGGAGAGGTCTGCTGTGCCATGTGTGAAACCTCCTGACCAGGAATCAAACTGGCACTGAATTGGCTGCAGCTAGTTTTATAGTGCTGCTTTTTAACCTGTTGCAGAGGGCTATTTAAGGGTAAGGAATATCTCAGTGCCCTGATGTCACAGGAAGTAGATGGTAACCTATTCTAACTGTATATAAACCAGCCCCAGTAATAGATATCATCGGTCAGATGTCAGTGACTAATTTTGCAGAAGTAGCAGGAGATACTGTAATCCATCCTGAGCCATAGGTTGAAGACTTGGGGAAGCTAGAAGAATAGCAGTTTAACAGTGAGATATGAATAAAAATGGGGAGGAACAATTATTAATCTAAGACCTCCCTGGTGGCCTAGGGGTTAAATTCAACAGTATGACTGTGACAGCTTGAGTTCTGTCTCCTGCCAAATGGCACAGAAGACCTCTCCTGGCTCACCCACAGCTCCCCTCAACAATGTATGTCAGTAAATCTGCCTGTTCTGCTCCCTACTCTGTCTCTGGTGAATCCTCTCACCCCCTGCACGTCTGGCCTTTATCCCAGTTCTTATATGCAATGAATAAATCTTTAAAAAGAAATCATTAATCATAAATTGGTGACATTTACTTTCAGGATATTTATTTGAAATAAACTGTTTAAATGCCATTGTTTGCAATTTACTGAAAACACTGACTTAAGATTTTCTTAGCACCCTTTAGAAAATCTGTAGATCTACCGATCCATTCTTTATTCAGTCAGCAGTTATTGAGTATATATTGTATGCAAGATGGTGGCAAGGAAATCAAAGATGAAGAAAATAATGTGTCCTATCCTTGAGGAATTCATTGTTTGTAGTAGGGACCGACATGTGTAACCATAAATAATGATACAATGTGATAAAGTGTTGTCTAAAAATTATGGGAGCACTAAAATAGTACACTGAATGAGTTCAGAGTGCTTGGGAAGGAATTTCAGGGAAGTATCTAGAGATAAGTCATGTTTGGTATAGTCCTGAAGGATAAAAAGGAGGATGTTAGCTAGACATAGGGAGAGGACAATCCAGGCAGATGGGCCTGATGGGGCTTAACCTACAAGTGGTTTAGTATGGCAGATATGAGTGGTAGGCAGTGCTGTTGAAACAAAAGACTGGGACCAGGCCTAAATGTTGGGCAGAAGGCTGAACTTTTCCCTCTAAGTCTCAGGGAGTCACCAAATGACCTTTTATGAAAGTTTCCATTGATATGACTGTGTGGAGGATGAGGTCAGACAATTCAATTAGGACATTGTAGGAAAAGTTTAGGTGAGGGAGGGTGAGAATCTAATCAAGGAAGTGAAGGAAGGGGAAGCATGACAGTTTAGGTAGAAGATTATAAGAAATTTGAGGTACTTGTACACATGACATATCTAAAAATTGGTTTGGGATGTGTGGCATTCTTAATAACAGGTTCTCATCTATGACTTATATGTTATAACTGCCCGAGGAACTTGTAAAAATCCACATTTCTAGGGCTGAGCATCATTGCATTGCTTTCTCAGGATTGAAGGTCTGAGTCTTTTTGCAACTTTATCCCCAATCTAACAATGTATGTACCACACACAGCAATTAGCAATCTGGCATTACTTGACATAATAATACATTTTTAAGGGAGGGTGATACAGATTTTATTTATTTTTGTTTATTTTTTAATTTTAAAAATAAATTCATTACTTCATCCTTCATTTTTGTAGAAGGTAGGGTTTTACTGTGAAATTCCCACCACCATTTCACCTGTGCACCATCACCAGAAAGAACAAGAAAAATATCAAATGTTCTCACTTATAGGAGGAATAGAGAATACAAAATAAGAGAACAGAGAAAATGAAAAAAGGAATCAGAAAAAAGTAACTATAATAAAGTAAAAATCAAAATCATCAGACAACTATAGATTAGATATATTCTGTAAAGAGAAGGGAGAAGGACCAGGACAGGGGTGGGAAAGCACAAGGGATTATGGTAATATTATAGTTTTTTACTGTTCCTTCCCCCCAGATCCATGAGGAAAAAGACTTTCTGTTTGTTGCTAGGTTTTGCCTCATTCATTACCTTGTTTTGAACAGTGCCCAAGTGTTCAAAGTGAGCAAGTGTTTTTTTTTTTTTTTAAGGATAGTTACATATTTTTATTACATAAACATTTTAATACTCCTTGAGGGGAAATGGTTTTTAGTTTGCTTCTTGCTTTCATGGAATGTCAATATTCTATAGAAGAATGATTAATGAAGCAAACATTTCCCACCCCACTACAAAAACCGCATTGCCTAAATTTTCCAAGCAGATTCCTGAGAAAATAACAGGTCTTGTTTATTTTATAGTGTAATAACATACATTTTTAAGATATAAAAAAGGACAGACTTCTAAAATACGGTCTCCTTTTGTTTACAAAGTCCTAGAAAAATACCTTAAGTATGCTCATGTGTTTGACCTTGACTTCATATTCCAGTTTACCAGAAACAAAAACTAATGACAAAGATAATATGTAAACCACATTAATCTTGCAGCAATACAATGTCAACATCATCATGAACGCCTTGCAAAAGTAGCTCTCCTTGGTACGTGACAATCTTCCTTCGTTTTGCAGCTTTGAGAGTTCCTACCAATGCTTCAAAAAGATTGGCACATTTGTCATCTCGGAACAGGACCCCAAATTTCACACTTAACTTTCCATCAGCATTTTTTGAGCCCAGCCGGTGAATTTCCTCCACTAAGAGGTTAACCTCATGATCCACATTCATTGCTGCCTCTCCGCCTCCTTGTCTTTTCCAAAGGATTGGTGCAGCCGGGGTCCCAGCCCGCGTGTCTTCTTCAAGCTCTGGGGAGGAAGGGGCTAAGGAAGGAAGTGACTGAAGCGAAGAGAAAGGCTGTTACGGAGGAGGAAGGGGAGGAGGAGAATGGTGGGGGAGTGAACAAGTGTTTTATGAGGTGAATGAGTAAAGACTAGGTGGAAAGTGAGAGAGTGACTGACTGACTGAATGAGAGTATTTGCTGAGATAATGAAATATAAAATAAAGAATGGTGAATAAGTGGTTAATGAATAAGCAAATGAGTGCATAAATGAATGATTTAATGAATTAACTTGGACCCCAGGAGACAGTAGAAAAAGAGAAGGAGAAAAGGTAAAAAGACAAGGTGTGAGTAAAATTGATAGCAACCAGATCCCTTGACTTTGTGCATCTGATAACCCCTCACTTTAGAGTATCACCATGGTTTCTGGTGACCATAAAAAATAGCAGAGAATTTGAGGGGCATTCTCAACTCTGGACAACTATAAAAGGAACATTCAAGATGCAGAATGGAAGGCAGTGGGGTAGAAGGGAGCTTGACTACTGCAGAGGTTTGTGATGTCCATTAACCAAGCATCCTTAGAGAAGGTCTCCAAGTGTGTCCAGGGAAGGCAAAATAAAGACTTTCCTGTGGCATTTCTTCCCAGGTTATTGGTAGATTTCCTCTGGGCACTTCCCTATGACATGGCAAGAAAACAATGAGTTTTTTTATAAACAAAATTATGCATCTTCATCTTACTTTATTTTTTTTTGTAGAATTAAAACACCATTTTGTAAATCATCATAATGAACAAAAAAGTGCTAATCCTGAGGCTTACTGCCTGTGCTTCAGTGACACTCTGACCCCAGTTTCCCTGCTACCAATTAATTAAAATCAGTCTTTAGCCCTGAAATACTTTTCTCTGATTTTGTTTTTCCTTGAAGGCTTCCATTTGTAGGTTATCTCCCTCTCTCAGAAAGACTAGCTACTTGCCTAATAATAAGGCACCTACTTTATTTCCAAAGGCAGGGTAGAGGTGTAATATATTTGATCTTTAGTCCTTGGATTGATGTAAATCCAGTGATATGAACATTTCATTTCTGGATATTTGCCCTATAGAATCACCTACATTGAGCTCTCATAAGAATTCTTCTTAATCCTGTAAGAGCTTGGATTTACACGTCAGTTGTGGTAAGATGTTCCAGTGTGCTATTATAGTGTCTTGTACTTGAATGGGAATAGTCGTGTTAGGTATCACTATAGCATAAAGTGTGGAAGCGCTAGAGAACTGTGAGTGCCCAAAGTAATATGTCACTTACAAATACCGACTTGAAAATCTTATACCATAAATACTGACTTGCCTCCCCCACTCTTATCCCTGGGCCATTTTTCCATGTGTTCTTTAAATGTCTTTAAGAGTCACAGAGTATGACATGTGTTAGCACAATGCCAGGGACTGGGGGTGATACAGCATTAGTTTTCAAGGAATTCACAGTCCAAAGGGAGAGATCAGCAAAGACAACAAACACATGAAAAAATTCACTTGCCGAATTTGTCTTTGGTTCTAATGCTGTTCCTTTTTAAGCTGAAAAATACCTCAAAAGTATGTATATGATGCCTGCTGTTATTTTTAACTGTTTTAGAGAGAAAGGTTGATTGAAGTTCAAAAGCTTTTTGAAGTTCTACATGTGCTCAAGAGCACTTTATGGCTGTACATAAAAGCAGGTGCAGTGTGTGGCTGATTGTGTGGTATAATTCTAAGACTTCTTCTTCCTCAAGTGCCCCTGCCAAGATTTCAACATTATTCTTGTACCAAAGGCTTAAACAGCTTGTATTAAAGTACAGATACTTTTAGGAAGGAGCTCCTTTCTCCCAACATTATAAAAATTATAAAATTTTAAACAGATTATTAAATTTTAATAATCTGTTTAACAAAGTAAACAAACTTTGTCTGGTGTTGCTTCTGGTATTATAGATAGTTTTAAAAGATGCCTGAGGTCAGAAATTACAGGGCACAGGGTACAAAATTTGACTTGCTATATAGTTTAAAAAGCTCACCATATGGAATGTATTGAATATAACTTATATGTACAATACAATCTACTGCCCACTGAGGATTCTGAGAAACAAAAGATACAATGTCTGACTATAAGGAAACTATATTCTTTTAGGGGAAGTAACATATCTGTATGTGAAGTACTGACCACATGATAACAAATAATGCCAGGCAAATAAATAAATCTTAATCCAAAGTAGCGAGAAAATATGCTGTAAGATTTGAGACAAGGAGACCGATTTCTTACTGGGCTGATACAGGGGAAACATCACAAGGGAAAAGAGATTTGGCCTGTACTTGGGAGAATATAGGGCAAAGAGCAGAGATAACATTTGAAGGAGAGGATCAATGATCAGAAGAGGAGAGACAGATAGTTGGATGAATTTCTGGAAGAGCGAGTGTGTAGATCACTTTGGCATGAAGGGTCAACAGGGAGGAGGATGGGGAAGGTACATTGGGACTGGTGGTGGGGCATCTCCAGTTCCTTCCTAAAGAGGTCAGACTTCATTCTTAGAGAAAGTGGTGTTTTGTATCATATCAGCTCAGTGGTAGAATGCTGGGTGGATTAGGGAAGAAGAATTTCATAGTCAGGAGGTGAGATGTAAGTCTAATACTAGTGATGGAAATAAAGAAAGTGTCAGTAAAGTAAAAAGAAGCAAGAGATGTTAGAATCTCTTGGAAAGAAAAATCACCTGGACTTGACTCCTGCCTTCTTTTCATAACAGTCACCTTCCTAACGTGAGATATCTGAGGTGGTAGAGCCTTGCCACTACAGTGATTGTCTTTGAATTCAGGGCCAGACATACCCGGTTCAAACCAAATTTTGTGACATCAAGCACAAAACCTCTACAAGCCTCAGTTTATTCATGAATAAGATAGGATGGAGGATAAAACCTTATAGGAATGTTGGAAGGATCAACTGAGAGTAAGATCTTGCTGTAATGATGATTGCCAATAAAACAGGAAGTAACATGTTGCTATAGTTCTTGAGAGAGGCAAAACTTCAAATTAATCTGGAAAGAAGCTATAATATCAGAGATAGGAATTAAGGTATAAGACTCTAAAATTTTTTCTAGTTCACAGAGTTGTGAATTAAAGGTAACCAAATATCTCACCTTCATCCATTTCCCCATCCCAACCACATGGTGACACACTGTGAATACTGTGTACTTCTGGTATTTTAGTGTCTGACCATATGCTCTGAATGTCTTGTTGCCTCCTCTCTTTTATTTCTGAATAGCAAGACAAAACTTTTTTTTTTTTTAAGTCCTATTTATTATGCTTCACTGTAATCTGGCAAATCACATGGTTTAAAAAAAACACAAAACACAACAAAGTCAGGGTCATCTATCTGCAGCTACCTTCTCCCTGGTACTGACTCAGCTTTCATTTGTTCAGTTACCAGTGCTATACGAGGCATTTCAGTGGATACAATGATGGGCAAGGTATAATTGTGGGATCTCCCAGTTTACTCTGAGAGATGATATGTATACACAGAATGAGGTTGCATAGTAGATATGAAATACACAGTTTGGTAGTTTAGTGAGAAAGAGATAATATGTGTAATGTAGGAGCTTGCAAAAGCAAGAAATGGATTCCCAAGACAATGTAGTCTCTGCTTATTCGTTATACTTGGTTAGTGGGAAGAGAAAGAAGGGATATGGCAGAAGTTGATGTCCATGGAGAATACAGCCACCAGCACTTGACTCAGATCCTCTGATTATGTGACTGCTTGCTTTACTAAGGGAGATGGTATAAAACCTTTGGGAGACTGAGCATAACATCTACTATAAAGCTTATCATAACATTCACCAGCTTCTTCAAATGATATTCAAGAGAAATTGCTTTCTAAAATGGGACTGCATCAAACTAAAAAGTTTCTACACAGCAAATAAACTATCATTAAATTGAAAAAATATTCTATCAAATGAAAGACTATTTGTATGTCATAAGCCTGACAATGAGCTGATATCCAAAAATTACAAAGAATTCATAAATTTGACAAAAAGAAAACAAAGAAAATGGGTAGAAGAATGAAATAGACACCTCCAAAGAAGGCATGCAGAGGACCAACAGAGACATAAAAAAATGTTCAGTGTTACTTATTATCAAATAAAGGAAGATACAAATAAAAACCACAATGAGACACCATCCCATACCCATGAGCCTACCTCTTAGGAAAAAACCAGAAACACCGTGTTGCTCATCGTATGGAGAGAAAGGAACCTTTGGTATAGACTAGTCCAGGATCTATGGAAAACAATATGGAGGTTCCACAAAACACTAGAAATAGACCTACCATATGATCCAGCAATTCCACTCCTAGGTACTACCCAAAAAATACAAAGTCACTAATAGGAAGGAAAATATGAATTCTTGTGTTCAGTACAGCACTATTGATAACAGCCACAACCTAAATTATAGGTTGGATACAGCCTAAATACCCAAAGACAGATATGTGGATAAAAAAAGGTGTGGTGTATACACAATGGGGTACTACTCAGACAAAATCTTGTCATTCTTGAAAACATAGATGAAACTCCATGGCGGGGGATGGCCAGGGGGAGGGGAGGGGGATGGAGAGGTATGCTAACTGAAATGAATCAGAAGGAGACATAAAAATACTGGGAAATTTCATTCAATTACAAATTATAAATTAAAAAAAAAAAAAAAGGAGCAGACAAAACTAAAGCCTAGAAATAGGATTGCAGATTGAGGCTGCCAGAGGCATTGTGGTGGGGATTAGGGGAAACAAAGCAGGATTAGGAAGCCCCAGGGTCTATGGTAAAGGATAATGGGTGTTTTAGTCCTTGGGTGTGGTGTTGTAACATTCATCTGAAAAGGTGTGAAACTATTCCCTCAAAACATATACAGTGTTGTAAACCAATGCTGTGTCCAAAAAAAGTTGCAGTAAAAAGAAAATCTTTGTCCATTCTCACCATTCCCCTTCAATATAATACTGGAAGTCCTTGCCAGAACAGTAAGTCAAGAGAAAGTCATACAAGGAGTTCAAATAGGGCATGAAGAAGTTAAACTCTCACTGTTTGCTGATGATATGATAATATAGAGAGAGAATTGTAAAACTCCAGAGAAGAACTACTCAAAATAATCAACCAGTTCAGCAAAGTAGCAGGATACAAAATCAACACACAAAAATCAGCTTTCCTATATAAAAACAATCAATCTGAAGAAGAAATCAAGAAAAACATCCCTTTTAAAATTGAAACCAAAAAACTCAAATAGTTGGGAATAAACCTAACAAAAGATATGAAGAACCTATACAAAGAAAATTATAAAACACTATTAATAAAAATAGAAGAAGACACAAAAAATGGAAAAATACCCCCTGCTCATGGATTGGAAGAATTAACATTGTTAAAATGGCCATCCTACCAAAAGCAATTTACAGATTCAGTGCTATTTCAAAACAAAATCAGTGACATGCTTCAAATAAGTAGAACAAACACCGACAGAATTCATATAGAACTACAGAAAACCAAGAATAGCCAGAGCTCTACTGATGAAAACAAAGAAAATGGAGGTACCATACTTCCAAACTTCATTCTATACTACAAAGCCTCAATAATTAAAACAGTGTGGTGCTGGAACAAAAACAGACACACAGACCAATGGAACCGAATATAAAGCCCAGAAATAAACCCACACCTACGTGGACAATTAATCTTTGACAAAGGATCAAAGAATATGCAATGAAACAAGGACAGTTTGTTTAACAAATGGTGCTGGGGAAACTGCAAAAGAATGAAACTAGACCACTACCTCACACCATGCATGAAAGTCAACGCAAAATGGACAAAAGATTTGGGCATAAGACCTGAAACCATAAGATATATAGAAGAAAATATAGATAAAAACCCCAAGACATACATCACAACAACATCTTGAAAGATTCTTTGCTCAAACTAAAGAAAATGAAGGAAATGATAAATACATGGGACTATATCCTTAATAGTTTGTTGCTTCGTGATTTATGTTTCCTCAAAGAGTTAGGTTTATTCTCTCAATTATTATTTCTTTTGCAGTGCCACCATGGTCAATCCACCTAAAGCCATGATTGATGCATCTCAGGAGAGCACGGGGAAGTTGGCTGTGTCTCCAGCCAAGGTAGATTGAACTCAGACTACAAAAATCTCATTTTTGGTGGCAATTCCATTTCTCCTATTTTATTTTATCTAAGAAGTAAAGGATTTGGTGGTTTATATTTGTACCAAATAGGGATACTTGTAATTTTTACTATTTAATGTAGGAAGTAATTCTTATGGTGGAAAAGTTGATTTAAAAAAAAAATGCAAGCCTTTAACTTTGCTGAAGACCCAGATTTCTTGTCTTAGAATAAGGTATCTTCTAAGCTGGGTGGTGCTTCTGCTCAGTATATGGAATAAGGCTTGTTATTTCTTATTTCTACTCCTGTTTTCCTAAATGTTCAAGATGTGCTTGGGTGTAGGAAGTGCCAATTTATGAAATTGTAGCTGGTAACATAGATATCCAGTCTTACATTAATTGAAAAAAATTTTAGTCACTGTACCTTTCTGTTATTAGAATTTATCATGATAGTGACTTTGGAACATTTCAAGATACTTTGACATGTATCTTTTATATCCTTCATAAAAAGATCAATTTTAATTGTGTTTAGAAAAGTTTTGATCTAGCAAAGCAATGGCCTGTGGTGGAAAGAAAACTAAAGAAATCTGCCCTCATGATGGTCTCATGACCTTGATCTGCTCTTTGATGTAACCAGGCCCAAGTTTCTCACCTCTGGAAAGTATGGCACTTCAGTTTTCATACATGGTTGCAATTTAACTTTGTAGGACTGTGGAATTGACTTTATACAGTTTTTTTCTATATGGCATAGTTAGTAATTCTCTGCTAATCAGACTACCAGTTCAACCATTTTTCAAACTTACCAAATAAAGTTCACCAGATAGAACTATAACATATTGGACATAATAAGCAATTGCTAACATTGAATTACTGTTAAAATATTTTAAATGAGTTTAATAAACAATATTTTTCCCCAGCAAAGGAAGAATCCATTTGATAAGTCAGAGTTGCCAGAAGATTACTTAGCGCAACAAATCAAAAATGAACCATCAAAAAATGGAAAGGCTGATTTCTTTCAGACTTCAAAAGAGGGTAAATATTATTTTTATAGACTAGTTATTTTTACCTTTTTACCTATGGGCTAAGGGAAATTCTCAGTGTTCTTTTGACTAAAATATCTTTCAGGGGAAAGTGAAAAGTCCTGCTGGTTTTCTTATTCTATAATAACATCAATATCCTGCCTAAAGGAAGGAAACAGACATTTTAGAAACTAGAAGTTCTGGTTTTGTTGCTGACATTTCTTGTGTGACCATGATACCTTTGGTTCCCTCTCGATGAACTGGAAATTTTTTTTACTAGAGATAGTTATCACTTAACGACTTTTACTAGGGTTCTACCACATGCAGACACAGTTCTCTGCTTAAAATTAAGTTTTCTTAAGAAAAAATTATCATTTGAAAATTTTATGATTCTCTTAATCTCTGGCTGTCCCTTATGGAATTTTACCATTCTTCCATATAATGTAGAAAAAGTCCCAGACGATTCAGTCTCTTCAATGGCAACTCTAAGAAAATTCCACAAGCATGAAAGGTTGCACAAAGAATAGAGGATTTACATTAAACACTGTAGTTGGGAGTTTCAATTATTGTCTTAATATTAGTGTATTTTTCCTTCTCCACTGGATCCACTTTATGTAGCATAAAATATTTTCAGGCAAAAAGATTTTAGAACATGTTGTCTGGGTTTTGTTTTTATTACTTTTGACAAAATCATTTTTTTTTAAATTGAGGTAACAGTGGTTTACAACCCTGTGTCTCATTCAGATGCATAGGGTCCCACATCCTCAATGCAAGTCCCCGTGCCACACCTACCACCAAGGCAAAGTAGACCTGGGCCATGATCACTGTGCTGTTTCCACTCTGTGTTTTCGCCTCCCTCTCTTGTAGCTTCAACTCCACTGTCAGTTTTTTAAGTTAAATTTTGTTTTTGGTATAAATATTTCTTTCTAAAAAGCTGAGCTCCTTTTTGTAGTTTCAAGCTTTGAATCTTAAATATGACTTCTGTGTTTTTCCTTGAATCTTACGTATTTTTCTTTATTTTTTTTAAAAACTTTTTGTATTTATTATAAAATACCGCAAAGCATATGCATAAAAGATAATAATCTTAGGCATAGAGTTCAGTGAAGTTCATGCATGAATTTTAAGGACTTTTTAATTAGGTCTGCACTTACGCTACATATTTCATTGTGTTTAATGTCTTAATACTTTACCAAATGTAGACTAAGTTTATGGTAGTCATTTTAAATTATAGAGTCACTCTTCATTTGTTTTATCACTTAATGTGCTTTAACTTACAGGTGAATTGTCAGAGTCAAAAAGAAAGTCATCTGCAATGAATATTTCAAGCCAAAAGATAGAGAAACCAAAGCAGACTTTCTCAGGCTCTGAGGATGGGTCTCAAATCAAGACTCCAATCCCCAAAGCCAGGAAGATGATCTACAAATCACGTGAGTTAAGGCAAGATGATAACCAGTCTTTTCCTAGACAAAGAACAGACTCCCTGAATGCAAGAGGGGCACCCAGAGGGATCCTGAAGCGCAGCTCCAGTTCCAGCAGCACAGACTCAGAAACAGTTCGTTTGCATCAGAACTTGGAACCCAAAAGCAAAGCCGTGTCACCTCACCTGACCATCCATGAGAGAATTTCTGAGAAGGTGCACTCTTTAAAAGCTGACTCTTCAAACTCATTGGAACCGTTAAAGCATGTGAGATTCTCCACAGTGACGGAAGACTTCCAGCAGAGTCCTGAACAAATCCACAGCCAGGAAGTGGAAGAATTTAATGTTTTAGACTCTGACAAGTTAAAGAATGCAACTGAAGAGGCAGGAAACGTAGATACAGTTTGGAATGACCATAAGCCTTCCCAGTACAGAAAGCCTTTGCCTTTGCATGAGTCAAGTCCAAGTGCACCAAAAGATGAAACACATCAGCCAATGACTCTTACAATTAGTGAGCACCATGCTCCCTCAGAAGTTTTACCTATAAGACCACAGTCCATTGAGAAGTCACCTACTATCAATGAACATAAAGCTAAATCACCAGAATCATTAAGGCTTGAATCAGAAGTGTCCAAAAACCCTGCTGGTAAGAGAATTGTTACTCTGAGGATATAAAACTGACCCAGTGGGCTTGGAATGGCCAGGTCAGCCAGCCCTGAAGAAGCTGTTTTGCTTTCTAGGCTCCCCAGGTAGAGTTCAGGCAGATGCCACTAGGGGATGCTGATCTTTAGGGAGATTTTCCTTAATCACCAATAGCTAAATAGAGCCAGGGTAGCACAGTATCTGGCCTATTATGCTATACTCTAAATAATGTGACTACATCAATTAATTAAACAAAGCATATAAAGTAAATTGTATATACAGAGTAAGAATTAAAGATATTCTAATACCTTTGTGCAGAATAAAAATGCTTCATACCTAATGCAAATTTAGTCAGGCACCATTTAACCAAACTCCAGTTTCTCTTTTAATGTCAGGAAAGCAATGAAACTACCTCTTCAAGCTGCTTTTCCATACCCAGATTCCCATACTCATAGCAAATATTTCCTAATTCCTATTTTAAAAAATATAAACAGTGAGGAAAATCATGCTCTCATCTCCAGTAAGTTCATATCCAATACTGTGACAATTGCTTTATAAGCAGGAATATTTACAATAGCATCCATCAAGTTTCATTCATTTGTTCTACCCTCCCTTATAAGTATCAAGTAAACCCTGAGTCACTTGTTCAGCCCTAAGATTTTGTACTTGTTCAGATCAATCTGCTTCTTAAGAACCGACCACTGTTACCACTTTTCCCCCTGGAAACTTTAAGACATTTGAACAGAATATGATAAAAAATTAGCTGTTGCTTTTCCAAGATATAAAGGAAAAGGTGAAAAAAAATGTTTTGGGCAATGTTTTTCTTTTTTATAATCCACATTAAAAGTGTAGCATGCCTTTTCTATTTTCACCTGTTTTCCCACAGATTATAATTATGTTTTAAATATGTATTTGTATTTTCTGATTTTTAAATCCCAACTGACCATGAAATTTAGGAGGACACTATAATCAGCTATACCTGTTTCAATTGGCAGGTCTCCTATCCTTAGAGTTAATACATGAAGTTGCTTATTCTTTAATGCCATGCATTTCTCCTTATTTAATACAAATACACATGCACACATACATAAAATCATGGAGCATAAAAAGAAAATACGGACTACAAAGTGGTTAACTCTGTACAAATTATAGGGGTTTAACTTTAGTTCTGAATTTCAATATTACATTTTCATACTGGAAAAAATAAAACAAAAGACAAGAATTTCTTAGGGGAAAGGAAATATTGCCAGGCATCAAAAGTTTTAAATAACTATTCTTATTTTATAAGTAATGTACTTTCATTGTAAAACATTTGAACAGAATATATGCACACAAAATAAAGCAAATATCACCTGTGATATCACCCAGCATTAATTATTGCTGGTATTTTAATTGTAGAGTCTTTGGTGTTTATCAGGTTATGAACATAATTTTGAGTTGTTTATACTGCTCATGATCCTTTTTTCACTAACAATAGTTACAAATACTTTTTTCTATAGTTAAGTAGTCTTTTAGTAAATGAGCTAACAGAATTCTTAAAGATTTCTCAAAGGAACAATTATCAACATATATTTAATAGTACAATATGTAATTAAATGAGGAAACCAGTATCCATTGTGTGCTAATTATTATTTAAGCTTTTGTTTTTATATTTGGCCAGAGTAGATGATTAAAATTAAAGACAGAACTTTGTGAACTGACATGTTCTGTAGCACATTTTAAATGTAGCTGACTTCACAAAAATTCAGATTATGTAATTTTCAGGAACATGAATACATCTTAGGTATAAGGAAATGTTAGAAATGCATACACATTTGAGCCTTAAGTAAAGGGGAAAAATTCCCAAGTCTCCTCATCTAAATGTACCATGAACACTGTGGTTACATTTCCGGTAAGACTTTCTGATTTTTTGATAGCTTAGAAAGAGCTTAAATATCCTTCTCTAGCCTCCAACCTTTAACTGACATTGTGGAACAGGTAGAGATCATATTCTCCATCATTCCTACTAATTATTTTTAATTTATCTCAGCTTATTTTATTTGGCTTACAGAAACTACTTCTACTTTACAGACTACAGGAAGGATCTGGGAGATCATAGGGGAGGCATTTGAGGTCATGCCTCTTAAATGCTAGTATACAATCATGGGAATAGTTACTACTAAATAATCCAAGGCCCCATCTTCAGAGATTCAGGTTTAGTACATCAAGAGGAAGGTACCAAAAATGCAACTATCCTCATTGTGACTTTGTAATGTTCTGGAGGAAATAAGTTATTTCAGTCTTCCTTGAATGTTACATATTTTTTAGAATTTGTTTTAAGAAGCTGGTATTTTTTTTATATTTATTTATTTATGCATGCAGAACTGGGGTACAGGCCAGAGGTGCAGGGGCAGTGAAAGGATTCACCAGAGACAGAGTGGGGAGCAGAACAGGCAGATCGATGAAGTACACTGCTGAGGGAAGCAGTGGACAAGACAGGAGAGGTCTGTTGCACCACGTGGATCACCTCCAGGACCAGAGATCAAACTCACATGACACCTCTGCAGCTGGCTTACAGTGGTGTGTCCTAACTAGCTGCGCCACCAGGGAGGGCCCGAATGTTGTTTTTTAACTTCTAGAATTACCTCAGTCCATGTTCTTCAAATTTGAGTGAAAAACCACCTCTATGGTTTATGAATGTGCCAGTGGATGGCTGGAGTTAGGAAATCAACATGATACATACAGAAGTTTGAGAGTAAGAGAGAGATACTGTTTAAAATACAACGTGGAGCAGAATACAAAATTCACATGAATTTTAAAATAAATCAGAGATTTCAAAATAATTTCTCAATTCATCGTACATCCCAGGGATCTACATTTACCTTCCTTTACTGTCATTTGTTCACCTTTACTTGAATATTTTAATTAGGATGGCTGACTTTATAACCCTTAATTATGGTGATAGAAACAGCTAGTGGCATGGTAAGTGCAAATACAATTGCCTATTAAAAATATAATCTAATTGAATAAAAATTTTTATGCATTCTTTTTCTTATTTTGAAAAGCATTTCTGTATTGCAGATGAACTGTCTCGTGTTGACCCTGAGTCATCTCAGGTGCCAGGTGGCAGTTCTAGAGACCATCAGCAAGGTAAGCCCCATCTTCTCACCACCCTCAAAGCTAAGACATCCTCATGCTTTGGTCCAAATGCCACTGAGGAAAGGAAGACAACTGATGATTCCATATCTAAAGTCCTAGACTGGTTTAATCGAAGTTCTCATTCAGATGACAATGTGTTATCTCTCCACCAACCTGAAGGAATAGACCCCAAAGAAAAAGACTCAAAATCACAGATTGCTATTGCCATGGTGAAAGATGATACCAGTCTAAAAGAAAACAACTCAAAGGTGCTATCATCCACCACAGTTGAATTGGCATCTTTGGGATCTGATTCAACATTTCAGGTAGGAGGAAAAGTGCTACCTTCTGGAAACTGCCAAGATAATAATGTGAATAATAAAACCAAATCTATTAATTTTTCACAAGACAAGGAAGACCCAGAAATATCGCAGCCATTTGAAATCTACAATCCAAATGAAAGGAATAAAAATACGGACTCTAATCAAGGTTCCAAACATATAGTAAAAGGAAATAGAGTATTTTCCCCAACCAGTAACCATTTGTATAGAGCTCTCAAAAGATGTGATACAGAAAACCAAGTTCCAAGCAAAACTAATGATTTTGGTAGCTTGGATGAAGAAGAGCCCCAGCTTCATGCGTATGAAAAATGTAAAGAAGACTCAGAAGTGAATTTTGAGTCTTCAGTTCTCAAAGAACCAAGTTTGAAAGACAACTTGAAGATAGAGAGAAAGTACAAAGGAGATACTTACATCCTGAATACTTCCTTAGAGCAGGAGAATAATGAATCACCATCTGGGGCTGCCAACAACAGATCTCCTTGGAAGAAATCTGAGGTCCCACTACAGCAAGAAGCTGGTGAGGTTCCCAAGAGCCAAGTGCAAAGAGAGGAATACAGAAGAGTAAGTGACAGAATATCCTTTTGGGAAGGTGGGAAAGCTGCTGCCAAGGTAACTCATAAGGATCTTATAACTTCACGTGGACAGGAACAACTTTCTAAAGGATATCAACCTGTGAATTCACAGTGTGTGTCCATGGAGCATTTGTCTACGGGCCAGAGCGAAAGTGATCGAGGCACCCCCGAACTAATGGTCCTAGATGACAATGGTCCAGCAGCCCATCTCTCTGATCTTTATCCATCAAATAAACTTAAGGACACCAGGCCTCATATAGTAGGTCCATACAAAAATTTCCCCTCACCTAGCCAACCAGTTAAAGGGCCTCTGTTTCAGAATAAGATAAATGAGTCTATACAAATATTGTCAGTGGCAGACAATTTGCATTCTGAAATGGAAATTACTTTACCAGAAATCCAACATCCTTCAAATACTGGGAGTGAAAAACATATAACATTGGAGAAAGACAGATCTCTAATTGGTGAATCAAATCCCACCTTGAAAATTATGTCCCTGAAGGAAAGAATGGATGAGTGCTATCCAGACCAAGTCTATAATCATTCTCAGTTTGAGAATTTGAGGAAATTTTGGGATTTAGGAGCCAATATGAACAATCCAGAAAATGTTGAAAAGAATACCACAATAAATAAAAAAAAATCCAGGCCTTTTAATAGCCAGCAGCACAAAGAATTCAGTGACATTAAATCCTCAGGAAAAGATACCCATGAAATAGATACATGTCTAAGCCAAAAAAATGTTCTGGCAAAAGAGGAAATAGAGAAATTAAATCCAAAGTGCATACCCCATGTGTTACCAGGTGAAACCACATTTCCATTGAGAACATCCAGAAAGTCCACTCATCAGTTGCCAGGAAATGAGTCATCAAAGGAAAATGTGGAAAAGAATACCAAATGGTTGACTACATCAGGGTTCAAGGAAGAAAATGCCTATTTAGATAGAGAGATTCAAGAATCCATAGTGAAAACAAGTGTTTTATCTAAAGACTATGAAGACACTTTTAATGACAGCTTACAGAAGCTGCTTTCAGAAGTTTCATCATCAGCAATCCAGCTTTCTGGTGGAAAAGTTCATGGAAAACAAGTGCTTGAACCTGGTGTTTCTGGATATAGGACAAGGCTGCAAAACACAGATTTTTCTGATCCTGCAGAAGTTGCTAGAGGACCTAAGGAGATCATTGATGAGCATGTAGACAAAACAGTATCTCCGCCAAAGGTCAGGTCAAACACATTGACTGTTAGTCTAGACAAACTTCTGAGGGAAGCAACTGGAACATCACCCTCTCCCTTGCAAATAAAGTTGGAACCCATGACCTCTAGGGCCAACTCTGAGCTTGAAGAGAGTAGTACTTTTGAAAAACAGATAGAAGGAAGTCATGGCACAGCAGCCTGTCAAAGAGAGAACTTTCCCCAAGGCATGGCTTCCAACCAGTATGCTCAGCTTGCTCCCCAGGATAAATCACTATATCCTCAAAGAGAAGTTTCAGAGACTGTAGAAAAGGTCATTTTTCTATCCAAACCTCCGTTGAAGGATGTAAATGCTATATTACAAAAGCTGCATAGAGAAGCTTGGTTGACTGGAAGAGAAAAAGAAGAATTAAATGAAGTAGTACAGGCAACAAGTAGCCCCCAAAATTATTTGGGAGATACTGCATCACAGACTACCCAAATGTCTCCATCAGTCCAAACCCTTAGTTTGTCTTGTTCCACTGTTACTCAGTATAGCAGAGACTTGCCGCAGGAAGTGGCAGAAATTGTGAGAGCAACAGTTATTCAACCTAAATCAGAGTTCCTTGAATTCAGTGCTGGCTTAGAAAGACTACTAAAAGAAACAATTGAAACACCCTCCTCAAAATATGAAAGTTATAGAGGATCCCTTTCTCCATCAGAGTTAAAAGGTAATATTGAGGTGACCAGGCAAGCTGCTTCTGAATTCTGTACTAAGGAAATAAAAGAAACTATAGAAAAGTCCAAGGCTCCGTCAATAACTGAATGTGCCTTTGAAATTGGTTTTGAGAAACTCCTTAAAGAGGCCTCTCAAGTTTCTTCTTATCATCTCCAGGTTCCAGTGAAGGAAGAAACTTTTAAGAAGGAGCCTTCACAGTCAGAGCAGGACAGGTTCTTGGGCACAGTGCCCCATCTTTCCTGGAAAACCTCAGAGGCCTCTGCTGTGAAACTTGAGAGTAGTGTTTTCAAATCTCAAACCAACCAACAAGATAAAAAGTTGGGAGGAGACAAAACTAGTTTATTAGTGGATCCCTGTGGTTCTGAAAGTAGAATTGAGATCTCTGGGACCCCAGAATCTCAGATAGACTATGAAATAAGGACCATAGAAACTATAAAGCCCCTAGAAGAAAGAGATAGTGAACGTGAGGTTGCAGGGTTTCAAGAAAGGGAGACTGGCTTTGAAGAGGGTCCTGAAGCAATGAGTGTGTCTAGATGTAACCAACCCATTCCTCTTCTGGTGAACAAAGAAAACCCTACAAAACCACTGACATCACTGTATAAGAGACAAGAAAAAGAAGAAGATAGAAGTTTCTCTGACTCTGAATTTTCAGATGGGAACATCAGTTCGAAGGCAGAAAGTTGGAGAAATACCTCCAGTGAGCATATCTTTTTCTAAAGGTTTATTAATTTATACATACAGAACTGGGGTGCAGGCCAGAGGTACAGGGGCAGTGAGAGGATTCACTAAAGATAGAGTGGGGAGCAGAACAGGCAGATTAACAAAGTACACTGCTGAAGGAAGCAGCAGGTGAGACAAGAGAGGTCTGATGTGCAGTGTGAATCACCTCTGGGGGCAGGGATAGAACTTGTGCTGCAGTGGCTGAGGCCAGCTTCATAATGCTGTACTTTAACCCGTTGCGCCACCAGGGAGGGCCCCCGTGAGCATATTTTTAACTCACTAATAAGTTATGGAATACTTATGACAAGGATATATTTTTAATTGGTATTTTTTTGACACTCCCAAATGGTGCTAAATTCTTTTTATCACTTCACTACCTAGACTTTCTTTAAAAAAAAATCTACATTTCCTTTATATTCTTTAACCAAATGAGTTATAGATGGCTTTACCCACAAGACAGTATTTTAGAATCTCACCTTATTCTCATTAACTACCAATACAATTTTTACATTTCAAAAATATTTAAAATTTTTTAATTCAAAAAATACCTTTAAAATACTCAAGATAATTTTCCTCCTGGAAATAATTAGAATTGCTTTCTTAATTGACATTCCACACAGAAAGTCTCTAGTAAGATTTATGATAAAGCACTACAAAAGGACACCAATTTCCCTCTTAGGGAAAATATTTATCACATTAGTGACTAACTATCAAGAACAAAATACAAGACTGGAACTTTCTTTTCCTCAGATACCTTTTGCTGTGACATCTTTGTTGCCACTCTCCCCCTCTTGCTCTCAATTATATGCAGAATCTTCCCCTTCTAGAGTATGACTTTGGTCAGATGACTTCACCTGATTCTACCCCTGGGCATTACCTGGCCTGTTGCATTTCTTTGGTTCCAGCTTTGGCTACATGGATGAAGATCTTAAATGATTCCCACACTTTTCTTAGTGGGTGTGGGGGGACTGGTTTCAGTCAAGCTATGATATAGAGGGCTTGTCTGAATTGGCTATTCTGATTAATAGCTGGGTGTGTTTGCAGAGAAACCAGAGGTAAATTAGGAATGAAAAATTACCTGATTAAGTGAGGAAATGATTGATAAAAGATGTTCTATGGTTAGGACATCTTAACCAAACTTGCACAGCAGCTAGTTTTGATTATTTTTTTAATATTTTAATCGAATTTGTTATTCTAATTCCCTTCAATCTTAGTAAGGATAAATAAGCTTTACTGAGTGATTGCCTTCTAGGGTTTAGGTTCTTTTGCACATAACTCTTCTTGAAAGCTTACTAAAGGCTCTATCTTTTTTTTTTTTTTTTTTTTTAACATGCCAAAGGTTTGTCTTTAATTTGAAAAGAGTACAGCAGAGATAAAAGTGGTAACATCTCCTTGGTGACTCGGGGGTTAAAGACCATTCTAGGAAGCTATCACCAGCCACTGCAGCTCAAGTTTGAGTTCTGTCCCCATCACCAGGCTGCCAGGAGCTGACTCAGACATGGCTCAGTAGACCTCTCCTGACCCACCAGCTGCTCCCCTCAGCAATGTATTTCAGTACATCTGCTCCCCACTCTGGTGAATCTAAAGGCTCTATCTTTAATCCTATTTAATCAGAATGAAGTCATTTTAACAAATGTTGCTAGTAAGAAAAGGAAAGTGAAAAAGTAGAGTTTTAATTTAAACATATATAAAGTAGAAGACTATATTAAATTTGTTAAGATAGACTTTTACTAAGTCACACCATGAGTCATGGGGATAAAATCTTACTAACTTAGAAGTTACCAGAAGAGGAGAGGGGCTCTCGTATTATCTTTAGATACTGTTATCTAACCTATATGGCCATGTTTATAGCCAACATTTGGATTGAATAACAAAATAGCATTCAAAAAAGGCAAGAAGTATTACATAAGCACCCAGGCAGAACCTAAAGAAGATATTTCAAAATTATGAGCCAAGTAAAAGGTGTAAAATTAGATACAATTTTATATACTCTGACATAAATTTTTATTTTAAAGCGAACTGTGGACTGGGTAGGTAAGCAGAATCTGACTACAAGAGCAATATTTTGGGAGAACAACTTAAAATGCTTGCCTTGTGCTTGAGTTCTTAATCATCTCAACCAATCAATGTATTTCTTTAAAGGGGGAGAGAGGGACAGATCCCATGGTCACATACTTGTAGAAATTATGGGAGATTATGCATATTATTATCAAATTAATGTTTTTAATAAAGTCTCAGTAAGATACCTTTTAACACAGAGCATCCCAAATCTGATTCATTTAGAATCATTTGCCTTGAAATATCTATTAACATTGGGTAGAAAAGGGATGCATTTCAGGAAATTATTGTCTGGAGAAGTGGTTTCCAAATCCGTTGACTCATTAATGGAATCGTTCATTGATTTAGCAAACGTTACTGAAGTGCCCACTGCCAGATGCTATTCTAGGCACTGAGAATACAGTGGTGATGAATATCAGCATTCAGGCCAGTGCTTATCCATAAAGAAGTCATCACTGTCAAAGTGGGAAACTAAGGACTGTCTACAGAGAGTTTCTTTTGTTAAATTTTATGTCCTTCCGGGTGGTTCTTGTTCTGAAGTTATGCTTTTTTTTTTTTTGGTATGCAAATATCTTTCTTTTTATAAAATAAAAACATTAATAGATGATAGAATCCTTGTACTCCATTTAAAATGCCTTAATAAAACAAAAAATTGACTACTTCATGTCACTTTCCAACAATTTGTTGGTAATTTACTGGCACATGAAACCCAGACAGCCTGCATCAATTGATCTGGAGAGCTCACCCATCTGTGCACCAAATTACACACAGATGTTAAACATCTGAATCTCCCTTCCATGGTTTTCAGCTCATGTTTTTAATGTCCCTAAAATCATTTCATGGCAGTCTTCAAAAGCTAAAATGTGAAGTGGGAAGACACAAAGTCTCACAGAGAACAAAGCATGTGCCCAAAATAGAGATATACAAAACTGAGGCTCACATTTCTATCATGTGGTAGTCTTGTTTCTGTATGATTGACGCTTGCACATTTTTTGGACCAGGCAGGTTGTTTTTTTTTTTTTTTTTTAAAGCATGTGCTGTATGGCAAATTTATTTTCTCCTGGGAAATGCTTCACAGTACATAAAACTATAGAGGCTTATAGCACAATACCTCCTTTCAACCTATCACTTCAGTGTCCATTGTCCTATGGGGTTAGATTGTTGTGGATTTTTTTTATTGTATTGTGCAGTGTTCATCAATTTTGTCTTGCAACAGGTTCAGAAGAAGAACCCAGTCCTGTTTTGAAAACTTTGGAAAGGAGTGCTGCTAGGAAAATGCCTTGCAAAAGTTTAGAAGACTTACCATCAGATTCCTCAAGTGAGAATCAAATTTGCTCCATCCATGTATGCTCTCATCTAAGCTTAGGCACGCTTATGTGCTCTTCTGTGGCCTCACTGCATGCTGTTGTGCACTGAAACCCCTCAAGGGGGAGGTTAACAGATGAGAATAATCTTTCCCACGTGAGCTGAAGAGACTCATTAAAGTTGCTGGAGCTTTGTTTTTTAAAATAGCATATGAGGTTACAAGGATTAGGTTTTCTTAAAGTCAAGAATCCCAGTTTGAGTACTTATTCAAGTTTTCAAAGATTGTGGTAGCTAATAGTAGTAGTGGTCGTAATTGACATTTTTAGAGCACTATGTGCCAAGATGTGGTTTAGTGTTACAACTGAATTATCTCATTTAACTGCATTAGTAAACTCAAGAGGAACAAATTGCCGCCCCCCAACCCCCATTTACAGATGAGGAAAATGAAGCTCAGAGAGATTCACAGAACAGGGTTAGCACTCAAAGTCAGAAGGCTATTTTAATGAGTGACCATATTAATTATTACAGTGTTGGATGTCTGAAGAATTTCGCACACAGTATGGAAATGAATTAGTCACTGGTTTCAAGGACCTTCTTTTCTTATGTATACCTTCTTTTGTTTTCACTCTAAGCCTGAAGACTATCTGCCATGCAACACTTTAGGTACCCTATTCTCCACTCGCTGTTGCTTTAATTGGTGAAGGATTTCTTGAGTATTAATAGCGAGCGCAATGTTATAGAGGACTTGTGAGCCAGAAAAACGACTTTAGAATTCATTATTTCTAGGGCTTTGTTCTTACTGATTTTAAGCTAAAATATACCCATGGGATTAGAGATGATCATGAGAAAATATATTGAGTGCAAGTTAATCACTGCCAAACTCGCATAATTTAATACTGACCATTCACATAATTAGAATATTTTGTATGCATCTGTAGTTGTAACTAAAAATGTCAGAATTCAAAATAGAAAAGAAAAAGCCACGCCACTAAATATGAAAACAGTATTCTCAATTTGGAGTGCAAATTGACCCTTCCAAAGATTTTGGAATCTCTGAATTGAAAGGGACTTTGAAGGTCATTCGTTCCAAATTCCCCCTATACAGGAATTCTCACTAAAGCCTCCTTAACAGGTGGCCAACCCCCACATTAGCCTGAATGCTTCCGGAGAGGGCATGTTTATTCTTTGTTCAGACCCAATTGTTCTTCCTGATATTGGTGAGGGGAAAAACAAACAAACAAACAAAAACACTCAGTAACAATTGGCCTATTTGGCAAACCTCTTGCCTTCTCCAAACGGGGCTATTTCCATGGTGCAGTTTCAAGTACTAAGGAATGTGTAGGGTTAAAAAAAAAAATCACCATCAGCTGACGGGTATTGCTGCATACTCCCTTCCAAATACCAATACCCACTCTCACACTAGCTTGCCAAGATTCCACTTAGCAGCTGGTCCCCAGTCACAGCTCTTCAGTTGACTTCCCAAGCAAGACTCCCAGAGGCATACACAAATGATGATGCATGTACAGAAATATTTGTTAATGACCATGGGTTTGGGACGGTGTTAGTCATGGCTAGGATCTTAACGCTTTCCATAAGAACAGGGAGGCTGTTTGAGCCCTGTGCTGTCTCCTGCTGCCAGCCGATTGCTTGCTCTGAGCTAACCCTCTAACTCTTGGGAGTCTGTGAAGCAGTGTGCTGATGTAAGCTGCATCGAGGCTGAAATGGGAGCTCCCGCTATGGCACTGGCTCAAATAGCTAAAGAAAACGTATTTTGGGGGAAGACATCTTGGTTGCACCCCTCACCGCATCTTAACTAATTGCTTCCAACTCCTGGGGCTTCCAGAGCAATCTCATTGTTCTTTCTCACCAAAGGTCATCAGTGTTAACCATTTGTTAATTTCTCCTGAACAGATCAAGCAAAAGTAAATAATCTGCCAGAAGAATTAGTGCATAGTGCTGAAGATGGTAAATATCTTTATGTATTTGCATGTCTGTCTGTATTAGGCTCTGGGGTGGTTTGGGCAGTCTCCGGAACTGGGACGCAGCTGTTGGATAAATAAAAGAATGTCATTTGCCATTGTGCAGTGAATGCTGCCTAAGTTCTGACTTAGTGCATTTAATACTGTTTGTATTCTTAAGACTCCTATGGGTGATAAAATTGTGAGGATCTTATTAAAGACCTTTGGGAAGTGGGGGTTTCTATAAATAGCAAATTGTATTTTGGGGTATCAGCTGTTTTTGCTGCTTTGACTTGCAGAAGTTCTTGTGAAGGCAGGAAAAGTGGAGTGGGTTTCTGGGTTAAGTTATTTCTCTATTTGATTCTCAGTCTCAGCAATTAGATCTGTCTGGGCACAACTGGTTAAGGAAAGGGTCTCAAAATAGGAGGGGGATTCCTACTTCTGTTCATATAGATAACTAACGATAGATTGAAGATACAGTTTGTTCTGATAATAAGGACCCAGAAGATCTTCAAGCTTGTGAGTGAATCAGGTATTAGTTCAACTATAAAATGCATAGGGTAAATAATGTGTTTCTGGGGTAGAGATGAAAATGAGTCTGATATTTTATAGTTCAGCATTTATTCAAATGTGTAATTTATATTTAAATGCTAGCTTTTTTTTTTACTAAGTTATCTTCACCATGATAATAAAAATGTGTGTTCAAGTAAAATTCAGCAACACAGTTCCTCAAAGGTAATTGCTTACTTGAATGTAATAATTTTGTTTTTCTTATTGTATGTTTAAAACCTCCTGGAAGTAGATGGAGCCGTGATTTTTATCTTTACAGATAAGAAAAGCTTCAAGAAATTAAATGTCTTGTATCTGATCCTGTCGCTGGGCAGTCAGACGGAGGGTGGGGAATAGAATCTTAGCTTTATTACTTCTGGTTCAGTGCTCCTTCTGTGTTTCACGCTGTGGGGTAGTAATTAGAGAAGAGATACAGGACATCTCCCATGCTTGATCTTGGATATTCATTTGAACAGGAGACCTTAAAGAGGCTAGTGACAAGTCACGATAAGTGGATGAAAGCAAGCTGAAAACTTAATCAGACTATTCACATGCTCAATGTGAAGCTAACATACCAACTGTACTTTTCATGTCTTTTTAAGCCTCTGTTAAAATGGTTATTTATTCTCAATGTTGCTCTTCTGAGTAGATAAAAAAGCAGATCAGGAAGCAGATACAAATGAATGCATTCCAGGAAGTGAGTAGCAGGATCTTTCTTATAAATGACTAAATGTTGCCACTCTACATGGTATTGAATATAATGAAATAACTAACCCCTTAATAACAGCATTTATTATTGGTACTAAATGCCTGCAATTTACAAAACTATTTCATTCTGACAAGGGTTTTATTAAAAATATTTTACTATTGTCTGTGTTAAAAGATTTTATTTTCCACTAGCAAGAGTTATGTATTTTTAAATGGTGTCATGGTTCCACTAGCAAGAGTTATATAGTTTCAAAAAGTATGTATGTATATACATATATGTTACATTTAAATGTTATGATGAGAAGTATTACTTTTATGTCAGTCTGTCAGCTTTTTGTACCTAAAATCTCGTTGGTAATTTCTAATATAACTTGATTTTAATGATACATTATGGTGTTGAGTGTTGTGTTTCTTATGGCCTCTACAGAAGATATTAAGTAATTTATAATGTATTAAGACTTAAGAAAAACTGTACTTTGAGAGCTATTATGTGATAAGGTTTTATGTGACTATATATCTATGGAAACATATGATGTCCAAGATATAAGCTTTGAGTTCATAGCTGAACTTGAACCGTATACATTCAATATAGAAAGCAATTGAACATCTGAATTTTAAGAATTAATGGTGTATTTCTGGTGACTAATGTCTATCAACTAATTAAATCCACCAAATAAAAATGACAATCATTCACTCTTTTCAACCTTAAGATTGCTGTTCTTAGCTGTCACAGCTGTCTTGAGGACAGATATACCTATAAAAGAGGTGTCTGTGGGCCCAGCAAAGCATATATCTTCTTAGCGTTCCAGTTTCATAACCCTAGGCACTTGAGGAGAGGGGGAAAGAGATAATGATGCACATGCCAGCCCTCAAGAATCAATAGGATTTTTTGTAACAATTTCCCCAATAGTCTTTGGATGTGTTAATAAGAGTTAATGAAAAAAGGAGTTAAATGGAAAACCCTAGATCGAGAAAGTGCAGATGCTAGGAGGCAGTGATAGCTAGTCAGAAATCTGAAACTTGGCTTCAGAGGCCCTCCTGCCTCAAGATGATGCTGAACTTTGGCACCTGACTGACAAATTCTTAAGAACTACCCAGGGAAGAAAACAATACAGGCTCTTGCCTTTGTGGATGTCCTCTGTCTGACTGCTGAGGAAGAATCAAGACTTCTGTCCTTCGAGGGTGCTGGGTAAAGAGGCTCTTCTAGTCATGTTTGAACTGGCAGACACTTAAGTTGTGGCTACTTATTTTATCTTCCTATGTCTTATTCAACATTTAGCCTGAGGAGTGAAAACAAAAGATTAGGCCATATATGCCTACATATCAGTGTCTTCGTTTGTCACCTCTTATTTATTGGTCATGGTCATTAGGCTAATCATTAATTATTAATTTCTCTCTTTTTATCATATTTTCCAAATTGACTCATAATGCCTAAACTAGGATGATTCTTTTTCTTAAAGCCATTAAGTCCACAGTTAACTATGGTGGAGTAGTTCATATATACTTTGAAAATAAAATGGAGCAAAGTAAACTTTTTACATACTCATTGGGCTAACTGTGTCCTCAAGGGACTCATTCTTACTTTCCTGCCGATATAAGTCACCTGAATACACAAACATGAATATTATTGTTTAATAGGATGTGATAAAAGCAGGCATGTTGTAAGAAGTCATGATCGTGTATTGATACATTTGTGAGTCTAGGGCTAGATAAGAACAACTATATGAATAAGCAAATATTAACATGTAGTTCCGTTTTAGTTTCCTTCATTAGAGTTTTGAAAAGGTGAATTTAACTAATGCTTAGGACTGAATTTGAGCCTTTTGAGTTATATTTAGAATTTAATGTTTTGTATATTTTCTTAGTATGTCTTTAAATAATAAAG
This sequence comes from Condylura cristata, assembly GCF_000260355.1. NCBI lineage: Eukaryota > Metazoa > Chordata > Mammalia > Eulipotyphla > Talpidae > Condylura > Condylura cristata. The sequence goes on along the minus strand of NW_004567116.1, from coordinate 48,221,512 downwards.
TTGTCAGTATAGCCATAATACATTAAAAAATACATACTGTATCAGATATTTCTTTGTTAACAATTACATAGGACCTACTATGTACTAAGTGCCTTAAAAAACTGTTTATTCATTCAAGATAAAAGTTCTGATTCAACATAAAGAAACACTATACTCTTTTTTTTTTACAAAAATTTATTTTTACATCATTTTGTACATTTTCACTATACTCTTTTAACCAGAGTTACACAGAATAGAATAAAATTCATCTCATTCTGCTTAACACACATATAACTTAACTGGTATCAGAAAGAATATACATACTACATTTTCATACTAAATGCAAAGATGCCTAAATTGAATCATTTAAACTTAGTGTGGTGACATCACTATTGAAAATTTTCTTTATTTGACAAATATCTAAATAATTTCTATTTTCAAAAAAGAAAAAGATTTGAAATTGCTGTCTTTTGATAAGTTTGAGTAAGTATTGCAATCAGAGAAGTAATCCCCGCTCTAAGCAAACTTTCTCTTTAGACTCAAGAGACAGGACATTGTTATTATGAGTTGTAAAGATCCTTGCTGTCCAATGAAATAGTTTTTCAAACTGCAGCATGTTAAAAATATATTTCAAGGAGATGAACCAAAAAGTAACAGAATTTGTAGTTTCACCATGATGTGAAAAATAGTTTAAAGTGGTTCACATTGGCTATATGCTTTAATACAAATCTAGCTCCAATTCAATAAAAATGAATAGCTTTAAAGTATTATTTTTCTATTTGATTCAACTCCTTATTAGTTCACTTTAATATATAAAAACTGCATGTTTTTTACCTATGATCCTCTGCATGTGACTTACTGTGTTTTTAACTTTCTTATAACACATCTTTTCAAAGATGAAACAAAAGTGCTTTCAACTTATGCCTAATGTTGTTTGACAATTGTAAGAGTAATTTTGAATGGAAATGCTGCTGTTTAGTTTCCACAGTGCCTTCACAACCTGATAATCAGTTTTCCCACCCTGACAAACTCAAAAGGATGAGCAAGTCTGTTCCAGCATTTCTCCAAGATGAGGCAAGTTTGTCTTTTTTACCTTCAGAAAAAGGAAACCAATATAAACTGGGTTTTCTATGCCAAGGTTGGTGTGTGCCAAGACTATGGCAGAGACCAAAGTGTCCTTCCTCCTCTGCTTTCTGGACACATTTCTGTCCATTCTTAGACCTTAGGTAAACTGACCCTTACCTGTCAGATGAGTAGAAGTAGTGTTGTTGACTCTGGAACAAGGCAAGACAGTTCTCATGGACTCAAGCAGTAGCTCCTTTTGGTCAGTGAAGTCAAATTGCATAAGTTTGGGAATGTGGCTTTTGTTTCAAATTGGTTACAAAATAAGAAATATGGGCAGAAATACATTGGCATGAACTATTACATGTAGTTTAGAGTGGAGTTGACTTGTGAAAGCTTAATTTAGGTGGCAAATCTAGCTTGAAAACACTTGTTAAAATAATGAAGTAGCAATGACATAATTCAGAAGGATCAGCTTGGTGTAGGTGCTTCTCATACATTATCTCATTTAATCCTTCAAGAACCCAAGGAGTGGGCACCATCATTATCCCCTGATATTACAGATTAGGAAACTGAGATTAAGAAAGGTGGTGTAAGCTCACTCAGCTTGAAAGGGGTTGAGCTGGCACTGAAGCCCAGATCTCATCCCCATGCTGTTAACTACTAACCTACTTTACCCTGAATATCTAATATCTACCAGCCATTTAATATTGATTCTAATACTCATTGTCACCAGTTAAACATAGTAGGCAGTATGTTCTCCATTTTGTAAAAGAAAAAAATGCCTCAAAGAGGTTAATTAACTTATCCCAAATCCAACAGTTGCTAAAAAAGTAGATCTAAGACATGAACTCTGATTTTTTTTTTATTGAATTTAGATCCCATGTTTTTTGTGGCCAGGCTGTTAGGAAAACACCTGAGCATTACAGTCAGGCAAGCACAGTCCTGGCAATGCCACTAGTTTATTGTATGATTATGAACAACTCCTTCACTTCCCTAAATTTGGCTTCCTATTAACTACCACATAAATAGGTGAGTAAGGAGGCTGAGATAATGCAAAGAATATATGTAACACTGTGCCTGAGGCACCCAGTATATGTAATATTGCTATTTGTGGTTTTAGTCTGATTTTTTATTTTAAAATAAAAGACTTCATCCTCAAGCATCCTCTTAGTAGATGGAATGTTTAAAAAGCTCTGTATGACACATTATGTCCCTTCTCCCCAGCTTTTTGGCCAGCCTTCTGTTCATTCTTAGACCTTAGATGAACTTTATCTGGACTTCTTAGTCCCTGGATTCGCTTAAGAATCCATACTATAGGTTTCATTGGGATGAGTCTCTCTCTCTCTTTTTTTTTTTTTTGTAACTAACTCATGGCTGAAAGGGAACAGTTCATATAGTTCATATGCATAGAGTTCATATGTATTTAGAGCATTATAAATTGCTTTGGTTTTGGTTGGTTATATGAATAAACCACATAATATTTGACAAGCAAATAATAACAGTTCTTGTTTTTTATTTTTCTTCACTGTTCAGTTTTAACACTCTCATTGCTCCACATACAAAAGAATCCAATTCCTTTGCATTTGTACATCAGAGATACCAAATAAGCTGTATCACTTTACCTTTCAAATTAAATGGGGATGAACTGAGTATTAAAGAAGTAGAGATGTAGTCAAGCCCTGGTCCTTTGTCCACTGTCCCCCGAGCCTTAGCGTCATCACATTTGTTGAGTGCCAGCAATGTGAAAATCGTTCCAGGTCAACAAGACAAAGTTCTATCCTCCAGTAATTCACCAATGGTCTCATAAACCAGGCAGATTGTTATATGTGCTACAACAGAGAGAAGTGTATTAGGTAAGGACTGCGGGAAAGTGTAACAATAGAAACGTTAAAAAAGGATGCATTTTTTCTACTGAGTGGGAAAATTCTTATTTATAAATTCTAAGTTATAAATTTTGTTTTTCTCTGATTCCTTTCTTAATCTGCATTAGAATTAGCATCCATTATATTGATACATAATTGCATGGGCCTGGAATAAGTTGGCATGAACTAACTACTCCTCTATAAATGTGTTTCCCTAACTCCAAGAGTCACTGAACTGCATCATAAACTCTAAGCCCAAAAGGAATCATGAAAATTTTAAGTTACCATCTAATAAGCTTTGACCTAAATATAATGAGATTTATTGTTGCCACTTTTCTTTCTTGATCTAGATAAATGTTTCCTAGAATATATTTAAATAACTATCTTACTTTTTTTATTTTTCAAAAACATGTTAAAATAGGTAGAATATATAGTTTAATGTACTTCCTCGCAGCAACAAAGATAAGCACATTAACACTACAGAAATACATACAAGGTGGTTTAAATTCATATGTGTATTCATGCACATATGCACACATACATATATGTAAGCTTTGAGCTGAAACAAATCAGATTAGCATTTTTTGTCCTAATTTAATAGTGTATCAACTGGAAGATTGGATTTTTTTTTTTTTTAGGGAACTTAAAGGCTTTTTAATAATGAGAGGAATGAAGCATGACATTTTTGACAGTCAATCTTAACCTTTTTATTTTCTGGCTAAAGTTAGTTTTTCTAATAGCGATAAAATTCTCCAAACAATATAAATATATAATGTTAAGTTCACAGTTATGCAGTCTTCTATAGCATCTTGGGTCCACCTTGTAAATATAGAAACATGTAGGTGGCTAAAGTCTGCCCTCATTCTTAGGTGAGGTCTAAGGCAGACCACCCACCACATCCCGAGTCCCACTCTCTGGCGATTAGCACTAGTGTGTCTTCTGACCTGGGAAATGTCATAGATCCATAGGAGACCAAGTTATGCTCTTTGCCTGAATAGAGATTCTGATCTTGACTGCATTTAAATTTTGTGTATATGATGTCTTGTAGAGTGATGGCAGAGAAACAGATACAGCATCAGAAAGCAGTTACCAGCTCAGCAGACACAAGAAGAGCCCCAGCTCTTTAACCAATCTTAGCAGCTCCTCTGGCATGACATCATTGTCTTCTGTATGTAAACAAAAGCTCTGTGTTAATCTCTCTGCTTCTGTGAACCTTACCTTGCTATGCTCCCTCTACTATAAAGGGCCTCCTATTGTATTTCTCAGATTCCCAGGACACCAGCTTTTTTCTCTAACCCACAATTAGCTCTGGCTAGCTTAATCTTCCTGTCTCCTTTCTATTAAGCATGATGGGTTCATTTATATTATATTTGTAAGTAAATACTTTAAAAATACAACTAAATTATCAGTAAGACATTTTTTTCTGTGCGATAGATTGGGAAAGTTATAAAGTCTGCTTATATCACATAAGCTTTTGTATACTATTTGCAGATAAAGAATTATAACTCTCTTTTAGCTAGACTGGTGAATAAAAGTAGTTATTCATATTTTAAAAATGGAACTGATTTTTTACCTTATATTAGTAGAAGAATTCAGAATAAGATATTAAAAGAAAAATTTCCGGAATCTAATTGATCAGATTTGATTTTGAAATTTACTGATTTTGAGCTGATTACTTGTACACACAGTCTGGATATACAAATACATAAGTAAATATATCTGTATTTCTCAAACCTTTTATTGAAGCCTATTTTAATGGAATTTCTGCTAAAAAAAAATCTAATGTTAGGTCTTGAAAAGACTAACCTGCCTTTGTCAATCATCCATTTTCTAGTGTTCCTGACCTCTAAAAGCTGATGACTCAGAGTAAACATTTTTTTTAGATTCACTGTATAACAGTAAAATTCCTTTTTATTTATCCATTGTTTTAAATTGGACTTTTTAAAAATTGTGGTAATGTTGAATATTGGCTAACAACACTGTGTATGGTTTAATGGATTCCCCTCTCTTCACATGGATGTTACATCATCCCCAACACTTAAGCATCCAGTATCCTTCATCAGAGTCCCTTGGCTTCCCTTCCTCTCTTTAATGCCCATCCATACCCTCCCATTCTGGTGGCCTCAATTAGTGCCTTGGAGCAATGTGTCACTGTGATTTGTATGACTGGCTTTTCTCATATACTTTTTCTTTAACATTTTAAATACTAAGCATGCGTTAAAGTGGAACTCTGAATGCCCCTTAGTATAAAGTCACCCTGCTTTGAAATGTATCAGCAGCTAAATGACTTTGCATTCCATTTTTCCTCTATCTCTTATAGAGGTATTTTTAAAAAATGCTAGTCATCACCTATATCATGTCAGGGTATCTGTGTTGGAATGTCTTTATGCCATATTAAAATAACTCTAATATTCAAAATGGAGAAATAATGATAAGTAAGGATAACATCCTTGATTCTCTTTGAGTTCAAGAATGATAGACAAATATTACCTGTTTCCAATGTTTTCAGGTGAGTGGCAGTGTGATGAGCCTTTATAGTGGAGACTTTGGTAATCTGGAAGTGAAAGGAAGTATTCAGTTTGCAATTGACTATGTGGACTCACTGAAGGAATTGCATGTTTTTGTGGCCCAATGTAAAGACTTAGCAGCAGCAGATACTAAAAAACAGCGCTCAGACCCGTAAGTACATTTTGGAGTCACTACTTCACCTTAGTTTTCAAATTCTTAATCTTATAGAAATTAGGAAGGAAAGAAAGTGATTGAAAGGAGGGTATGTGTATGACTGTGTTAAAAGGAATATTTGAAAAGTTGGGGGGAAATGCTATTTTATTTACTTTATAAATTCATATGCCAAAGTTATCAAACAAAAAAAGTTACATGTTGATTTATAATGATGCACACCTGAAACATATATAGATAATGTTATCATGCAGTTTACTGCAACAAAAGAAGTTCTGAGGAATTAAAATGTCAGAGGAGTACAAAATATTTCAAATTAGAAGAAACCCTTGAGGATAATATCCGCTGTGTGTGTGCTACTGCTGGGAGACGGGTTGTTACATCTTTTTACAGACAAAAAAGGACACAAAGATAAGCCACCTATTTACATGAGTTCAGATGATAGTAAAATGACAAATGAGGACTTTTTTTTACATCATCCTCCCCATATTTTGCTGTAGGCTGCAGATCTATAGTCAGCTTGCTAGTTTTGACTTTTTCTTGACCTTTTGTTTGGTTTCTCTATATTCCACATATAAGTAAGACAATCCAATGTTTATCTTTTCCTTCTGATTTATTTCAGTAAGCATAATTCTTTCCAGTTCCATCATGTTGCCACTGATGGCATGCGCTTTTTTGATTGCTGCGTAATATTCCATTGTATAACTGTATCACTGCTTTCTGATCCATTCATCTATTTTGAGTTATTTAAATTGTTTCCATATCTTTTTTAAAAAAAGATTTATTTATTCATAAGGAACTGGGGTACAAGCCAGAGATGCGGAGGGTGAGAGGATTTACCAGAGACAGAGCGGGGAGCAGAACAGGCAGATCAACGAAGTACACAGCTGAGGGGAGCAGCGGGCTGGTCAGGAGAGAGGTCTGTCACCTCCAGGGCAGGCAGGGATCGAACTCATGGGGAAGTGGCTTTAGCTTCTTAGTGCTGTGCTTTAATCTGCTGCGCCATGAGGGAGGGTCTGTTTCCATATCTTATCTATTGTGAATAGTGCTGCAATAACATAGGAGTGTAGATTTCCTTTTGAAGTAGAGGTTTTGTGTCCTTTGGGTATATTCCTAGGAGTGAAATAACTGGATCATATATAGAACCATTTTGAGTAATTTTAGGGTCCTCCACACAGATTTTCATAGTGTCTGGATTAGTTTACATTCCCTCCAGTAGTGTAAGAGGGTTGTTTTATTGCCACATCATCTCTAGTATTTGTTGTTTCTAGTTGTTTTTTATATGGGTCATTCTCAACAGTATCAGATGGTATGTCATTGTGGTCATGATTTGCATTTCCCTCATAATTAATGGTGTTGAACATCTTTTCATATGCCTGTTGGCCATTTGCATTTCTTCTTTAGAGAAGTGTCTTTTTAGCCCTTCTTGCCCATTTTTTGATTGGGTTGGCTCTATATTTTCTTGACTTGTGTAGATCTTTGATATCAGCCCCTTATCCATTATATGGTATGCAAGTATTTTCTCCCATTCAGTAGGATGTCTCTTTGTTTTAATTATTGCCTCTATTTCTGTACAAAGTCTTTTAGTTTGATGTAGTCACAGCTGTTGATCTTCTCCTTTGTTTTCTTTGCTTCTGGAGAATACTCAAAGAGGTTTATGAGGTTTATATCATGGAGTGTTTTGCCTATGTTTTCTTCTGTATATTTTATGGTGTCAGTTCTTACATTCAAGTATCTTATCCATTTTGAGTTGATTTTTGTATATGATATGAGGTAGTGGTCTCGTTTCGTTCTTTTGTATGTTGCAGTTCAGTTTTCCCAACATAATTTATTAAAGAGGCTTTCCTTGTTCCTGATTCTTTATCATAGATTGGTTGACTTTATATGTGTGTGGCTTTATTTCTGGGCTTTCAATTTGATTCCCTTGTCTCTGTGTTTGATTTTGTTCCAATACTATGCTGTTTTTATTATAATGGAATTGTAGTTTTGTTTGAAGTCTGAGAGTATAGTGCATCTAAAATGAGGATTTTTAACTTCAGCTTTTTCCATGACAGTCTCAGACTTTCTCTGAAATTAGGACTTATGGAGCATACTTCATCCCATTCAGTGGTGCAGAAATAGTTGAGGTTCTAGAATTATGTAATTTTCATATTTAAATTACACCCTACAGAAGAACTGTAAGGGAGTTTACCAATTCATCCTTTTAAATCACTGATTTAGTTGTATTCTAGCTTATTTGCAAAAATTGAATACTATTATCCACTCATCACTATACAAGAAGTCTAATTCTTAATTATTTTGCCAGCATATGCCCAATCCTTTGCATTTATTATACAAGCAAATGGGTTCAATATCTTTTTCTTTTACACGGAATGTGGTTTGATTAGATATGCTAAGTGTTGTTTCAAGACACTAACAAAAAGCTTTTATAACAAAGTCTGTGAGCACCAAAGCCTTCTCTGAATAGGAAACAAGCCAAGAGAATGATGTTTGTTGGCCGCACATTAGATAAGGTCAAAGGAAAAAAGGAATTTAGTTAGCATTGCTTTAAATGTCTTTTTTCCAAAGATTTATTTATTTATGCATACAGAACTGCAGTACAGGCCAGAGGTGCAGGGGTGGTGAGGGAATTCCCCAGAGACAGAGTGGGGAGCAGAACAGGCAGATAGACAAAGTACACTGCTGAGCGGAGCAGCGGGCAAGACAGGAGAGGTCTGCCATGCCATGTGGGTCACCTCTGGGGCAGGGGATAGAACTTGCACTGAAGTGGCTGTCGGTCGCTTGTAGTGCTGGGCTTTAACCCGTTGTGTCACCCGGGATGGCCTGAAAGTTCTTAAAACAATATAAAATGATCATTTCCACAGCACATCTTTAATGTTTAAGTATCAAGATGTCATTGTAAAGATTTATTGCCTATTGCTTTTCTCAGCGTCATAAAGTACTTTTTTCTGTCAATGCATTTTTAAAAGTAAGAGTTGAAAATATCACTTTAATTTTCTCTGACCTTCTTATCTGTTTAATTCTCTTTTTAGATATGTAAAGAGCTATTTGTTACCAGACAAGGACAAAATGGGCAAGAAGAAAACACTTGTAGTGAAGAAAACTTTGAATCCTGTGTATAATGAAATCTTACGGGTATCTATGAACTCTTGGAAAGTCCTACATGGTGACCTATGCACTTAAGTAGCTCTCTTCTTGGGTAGTATCTCTACAGATGAAATCATTCACCAACAGAGAAGAAGGAAGGAAACTCACACTGTGAATGTTGTATACATCATCTCATTCACTCCCTACATACCTTGCCTAGCCAGTACTATCTGAATCCCACAAAAGAGGCAAATGAAGCTTAGAGAAATAAAGTAACTCGCTCACATTATACAGCTGATAAAGTTGAGCATTGCTTCCAAGAAGTTATTCCTAAAGTACAATTCTGATCATGTTGTTTTTCTTCTTAATCTCTTTTAGGATTCCTTTACCTTCAGTGTCAAGTCCATCCTTGTTACCATCCTTCCCATCACAACTTGTGCTTCAGCTTATATTTCCATTTCACTGTCTTTATCCAGTCTGACTCCTTTCTGTTCTTTGGAGAAACTATTTTCTCACGCTGTTAGGACTTTGTTCTTTCAAGCTGGAACATTCTTCCCCATAGTCTTGTCTACATGCTTCTTCCTATGATAAGCTGCCATAACCTTTAAGTTCCCTGCCATCTGTGGCATCAGTCATCTTATTCCAGCACAGGATATATCATCACTCAGCACTTAACAGGTAGTTTAATTGTCTGCTTTCCCACTAAACTGTAAATTCTGTGAGAGCAAGGAACCAACTCTGTTGTTTATAAACATTACACCCTTAAGTAAGTGACCTAACATGTCTGTACATGAAATCTGCAAAGAAAAATAATAATAGCTACCTACCTCAGTACTATGAACATCAAAGAATTAATATGTGTGACGTGATCAACATGTATTAAATAGTGTTGACACTTAGTACAGTAGGCATCTGTTCAAAATAGGAATGATAGATAGTTCAACAGCTGAATATATTTGAGCTGAATGGCTCAAATATTGTATTTTTTTCCCAAACTGCATCATGCTACCTCAGTCATGAGTAACATAAAGTTTAAAACTAGAAATTTAAGACTTGTTATTCATTCCCTCTTTTCTGAAAATTCTGTCCAAGTATTTTATTTGATTATCCTTGGAGGAAAGAAGCAGCAGTTTGAGTAGCTCTTAGTGATCCTGGGTAAATCAGCAAGTATTTAATTACAGTGTGACTATGCTATATCCTAGTACCTTGGCTAACCTAACAGTGTGACTGTGCTATATCCCAGAACCCTAATTACCACTAGGTCAGCTACTTCAACCCTGCATTCAGGAAACACCAGCTAATTTAAATGGTAAATTCAGAGAAAGGCAGTCTGCTCTAACCAAAATGGATATTCAAATAGTACATCAAAAAGAGATTATTTTTAGGTTAAAAGTATTATCCCTTTCATGATTATATGTAATCATGTATTGACATTTAAGATGAAAAACTGTTAGGATGCCAATATTTTCAGCTTTTTCCATATGAAGTGGAAAAAAGAAGTATTTTTCTTCAAAAAACACTTGCAAATGGAGGATAGTGATAGTGGGAGAGGTTGTATGTGGGGCAGGTGGTATATGGAACTCTGTGTCTTCCCCTCAGTTTTTTTATGAAATTCAAATTGCTGTAAAAAGTAAGTCCATTATAAAATACTCTCCTGAGATAGAAAACAGATCATTAGATTAAACTTGTATTTTTAGATTAAATTAAATTTGATTTATGTTGTAGATATATAGGTTGATATATTTGATTTATTGTTAAATATAGAACTATTAAAAGCCCACCGAGTGTAAAATGAATAATTAGCTTTGTTTTTAGCAATCTATTACTGCTGTGAGATGTACTATTAGCTGTGATATTTGAGCCCCAGTTTGCTTTGCACAGGGGTAAAAGAAATCTGTTTTTGTGGAAGGTGGATTTTAGCTCTTTGAGACAAGATACTTAGAATACAATAATTTTGCAATATTCTTGAGACTTGAAATCTAACAGATGAGAACATCTCACCCACAAAAATGGGTCATAACTTAGACATAACTTCTGTGTCATAACTTAGACATAAAGTAATATTATTTACACTTTAATTTCTTTTTTTGAACTGCAGTATAATATCGAAAAGCAGGTCTTAAAGACGCAGAAGTTGAACCTGTCTGTTTGGCATCGGGATACTTTTAAGCGCAATAGCTTTCTAGGGGAAGTGGAACTTGATTTGGAAGCTTGGGACTGGGAGAACAAACAGGATAAACAATTAAAGTGGTACCCCCTGAAGCAAAAGGTGAGTTTGGAGTTTTTTGGTGGATTGGTTTGGAGTCTAGTGGATAGGAGAAAGCTACTGTTAAATTCACTTAAATTCAGAATGCGTATCCATATTTTGGGATCATATGTCTTTTCACTCTGGCCATGTTTCTCCTGTTTTCTTCTTTTTTTCCTCTTTCTGTGCTTCAGACTGCCTATTTTTTGCTAACCTGTCTTCAGTTAATTTTCTTATCCTCTATGTCTAATTGCCTGTTATACCCATCTATTAGTAATTGTACTTTACAGATTTATATTTTTATTTGATTATATTTTACAGGTTCTACTCTGTTAATGTTTTCCATCTTTTTGAATATATTAATCAGAATTATTTACAGTGTGTATATGAAAACTAATATCTTAAAGTTTCATAGGTCTCTTGTCTTTTTATAAAATTATACTCATTTATAAGTATACTTGAAAATTGCATTTATTGAAATACTAACTTAGAACACTGTGTATAATTTAGAGATATAGTTTCACACCTCTGTAAATGTACAGTACCTTAACATGCCCACTGCTTAACAACTAATAATGCAGCATATTTCCTTTGGATCCCTTTCCCCTTATCTATTTCATTTTTAATTTCAATTTGGTAATTTTATCCTTCATTTTGATGTGCCAGTTTTATTGTATGCTGCACATTGTCTATGAAAAAATCTAGAGATCCTTTGAAAGGCTTTACTTTTTTTTTTTGGTCACATGCCATCATGATGATAACCTTAATGTAGTCTGAGAATGAGCCAATAGCAGCAGTTTTCATCTGATCTAGAGAAGTTTTGCCTATATTCTAGGTTGAGATCTTTTAGGGCTTCTCACCAAAAGTCTAGAAAAGTAATTCTCAAGTTTTACATGTATCCAATTCACTGGAAGGGCTGCTTAAAACCCTCTGAGCCCTATTCCCAAGGTTTCTAATTAGTAAGATCATGTCAGGGTTGAAGAAGAGTCATTTTATGTTTTTTAAAGGTTTATTTATCTATGCATATAAGAAATGGGGTCTAGGCCACAGGTGTGGGGGGTAAGAAGATTCACCAGAGACAGAGTGGAGAGCAGAACTGAAGTGGCTGGCAATAGTTTGATGGCAATAGCAGAGCTTGATGGTTCTGAGACTTTAACCCTGTGCCACTAGGGAGGCCCCCAAGAAGAGGCATTTTTAATAAGTTCCAGGCATTGCTGATGCTAGCCTAATACCATACTTTGAAAACCACTGATTTAGGGTATTTTTTAAAACCTCCTTCCTTCCTTCCTTCCTTCCTTCCTTCCTTCCTTCCTTCCTTCCTTCCTTTCGTTCTTTCATTTTATTTTATGACAGTTTATTTTTACATCATTTTGTACATTTTTTCCCCCCATCTCAACTGTAATCCCCACAGGTTTCCCATCACGAAGTCACCCATGTGCCATCACCATAATCCCGTGCACTTCCTTCCCCACCCCCGTTTTTGATCCCATTCCCCACTCCACCCCTGCAAAATGTCTCTGGTATATGGTTGTTCATTATTTTTGTTATTTTCTCGCCTGGTCCATTATACTCCTGCTATGAGTGAAACCATCCGGTATTTTTCTTTCTCTTTCTGACTTATCTCACTAAGCATGATCTTTTCCAGCTCCATCCAAGTTGCTGCAAAAGACATGTGTTTCTCTTTTTTGGTTGCTGAGTAATATTCCATTGTATATATGTACCACATCTTCTTAATCCAGTCATCTACTTTTGGGCATTTGGCTGCTTCCATGTTTTTCCAATTGTAAATCAAGCAGCAATAAACATGGGGGTGCAGGTATCTTTTTCAATCAGTGTTTTTGTGTCTTTTGGATAGATACCTAGGAGTGGGATTGCTGGGTCGTAGGGAAACTCCATGTTTAGCAGTTTGAGGAACCTCCAAATAGTTTCCATAGTGGCTGTACTAGTTTGCATTCCCACCAGCAGTGCAGGAGAGTTCCTTTTTCTCCACATCCTCACCAACATTTGTTGTTGCTAGTTGTTTGAAGATGTGCCATTCTCACTGGGGTGAGGTGGTATCTCATTGTGGTTTTAATTTGCATCTCCCTTATTACGAGTGATGTTGAACATTTTTTCATATGCTTGTTGGCCATCTTCATTTCCTCTTTGGAGAAGTGTCTTTTTAGTTCTTCTGCCCATTTTTTGATGGGGTTGTAAAACCATTCTTCTTAAATGGCCATAATCCTACCCCAAAAGAATGCCAGAAGTCCTGCTAAACTTTTAGTCTCTTTTTACTAGGTATTTTGCTTTCAGTGTGGCACTACTGAAAAATCAGCTAATGCTCAAAGTAAAAAGCAGAGAAGAATACTAGGTTTAAGATCTTACCCATGAGTCCTATATAGGTTTAAACATTTGTTTATTTATTTACGTATAAAAGAACTGGGGTACAGAGCAGAGGTGGGGGGCAAGAAGATTCATTAGAAACAGAGTGAGGAGCAGAACAGGCAGATGGACTGAAATTAACTGCTGAGGAGAACAGAGGGGAGCCCAGCTTTTTCATTTGTTCTCAGTATGAGGGTTGGTGTGATCCTAACTAATCCATCATAGCTGGAAGTGACAAGCACAATTGGTAAAAACATATTTAAATCTTTATGATCAAACGTTTAAGAAATGGTTCCCAAATATTGTGTCCAAATCATTTGAAGCACTAACTCTACTCAAGATTTTCTAGATATGATTGTTCAGAATATGTCCAGAGCATCTCGTTTTTAACTGGTTTTCCTTGCGCTACGAATGCATAGCCATGTTTAGAAATAGACCATAAAGGGGAAGAGTTTGAAAGTAAAACCATCTGTAATACTTGGAAATACTATACATTTTAAAATAATTGCCCAGCATTATTTTTTAAACAGACATTTACCCATTTGTTCTAAAATATTCAGGTTAACACAGCTTTGAAAAAACATCACATTTGACTTCCCTGAACCCTCATACTACCCTACTCTACTTCTTTAGAGAAAGATAAAATAAATAAATTACTCTATACACTGACTAAATGGCTAAAAAAAGAAAATAACATGCCAGGCCACTTGTGATACTATCTTTGGGACAAAAGATGTTTAAATGTTTTCTGGTTTTTCCAAGGTGCACACTGTAATTCTGCAAGATGTAAAACATGGTCAAGCTCTGATGGGGAGGAGAATTAACTCAGGGCACTCAGGAGTAACTTGTAGCCCTAGAAATGGGAATGGCTTGACCCCTACACAACAAGTAGGATAAATGCTTTCTGTCTCCCACCTCCTGACAACACTTTATTTTTCTAGACAGCACCAGTTGCCCATGAAGCAGAAAACAGAGGTGAAATGAAGTTAGCTCTCCAGTATGTCCCAGAACCAAATCCTGGTATGTAATGATTTTCTCTACAGATCTGTACCTTCTTCGTACCCATTCCCACTCCAAGGATTTCTTAAAATTGATATTTTCAAAGGCTAAAAGCCCTACACAAGCATATTAACTTACTAATTGTACAGCCCAAATGAGTCAACTCACAGTTTTAAATTAGAACATTCACATTATTTTGTGCAGTACAGAATATAACAAATTGTACTGTTATGATTTAGTGGTAAAGGTGTACTTTTAGTAGTGTTAAGTAGATTTACCTTTAGAAGCAGATCTCCAGAATGTTTTCATTTTGCAAATACAAAACTCTATACCCATTAAACAATTCCTCTGCCCACCTGCCCCAGTCCCTGGAAACCAATCCATTTTACATGAGAGAAATTCCCATTTCCCCCAGTCTCATTCACAGTCCTTATTTTTTGCTGTTGTTTGTTTTCTTGTTTGGCTTTGTCATTTCCATTGTTTTGTTTCACATGAGTGAGATCATCCAGTGTTTTCCTTTCTCCTTTTGTACATTTTTTCTTGCTTTACCCTTTATTTCACCTCCAAAAAGTTTGTATCTACACATTGTGAATGACTCTTCCTGTATTTAGAATTTGGACCTATTGATAATGTCATGATAAGACTATTGTTTTTACAGGTGGGAAATGGAAAGTTTCATTTAAATTTCTCAAAAAATTAGAGCTCATTGGACCTCCATTCTCAAGGTCTCATTTGGAGAGAAAGCTTTTCCCTCAAGGTTACCAACTACATTCTTGATGTTAATGCCTCAGGTCTGGCAGGAAATGAGCATCAGTTCTTTTCATTTCCCAGGCCAGTTCTCCAAGTTATTCTTCTTAAGACTCTGTATGCATGTAATGATTGAAGTCAGGGGTTACAAGGTCAGTAGCTGTCAATAACTTGACAGTGAAGCTAGTGGGATGCAAGAAATAATGGCAAGTGTGGGCAGTGACTAGAATGGTGTTCTAATTCAATTTTTTAAAGTTGCAGGGAAAGCAAAGCAGGTCTTTAGGCCAAGAGGCTGCTAAACAACCATCTTATTACTTTAAGATCTTCCTAAAGGCAATTTTTTTTGTAAATGTATTCTGTCATTTATAGTAAGCGTGCATAGAAATTTTGCCAGTCTCATTGCCCAATTTGTCTACTATTATTTCTTGGTTGTAGGAGCCATGCATAGTGTATATTGTCTGAGTCAGAGTGCATGTAGTTTTTCTACTCCATTATGGCCTTCTCTTCCCCTCAACCTATCCAAGACCTGAATGAAGTCCTACTACCTTTTCCAAAAGCTTTGCTAGACTGTATTAACCCACACTGGTCACATCATGTCATAATAATAACTTGGTAATTTATTTTATATTTTTACATTTTCAATTTAAATTACTCTCTGTAGCTTAGCTATAAATATTTCCCAAGACTATGAATTTCTTGTATTCTTCATATACTTTGTAACAGTCCAGGCATCAGGATTGAACATATAACTGAGCTCATAAAATAATGGTGGGTAATGATTGGGTTAACCCATTTCTGGAAAAATGGTAGTATTCCTCTGTCCATGTATACTCAGCCCAAAAAACAACTTACACTATGTCAGTTAAGTTATTTCCTGCCCATAATTTTAGCTATTAATGGTGCAACCACTTTTAAGAAGAACCAGTACCTGTTTGCTTATTTTCTGCTCACATCGTATTTTAAATGTCTCCCATAATTCACTGAGGTGTTTGAACATAACTACAAATGGGTGATTCACTTAGTTAATAAGTATATTTGATTTTGTTGAACTCAGGAAAAAAACAAAAGGAATGATGTAATCTTCTCTACTTACATTCAATATAAGTTACTTTCATAGAGTTATCTGAGTTCAGTACAGCCAGAGTATGAAATATAAGAATGTGTAGATTTAGCCAGTGAGGATCATATCGTCCTGCATTACCTCATATCGCAATACAGAACCATTTTTAGGTTGGCATCTTTGGATGCAATAGTGTTAAGAGAGGAATGGCAGTAAAAATGTACTTCATCTCCTTTTTCTGTTACAGGTAAAAAGCTTCCTACAACTGGGGAAGTCCACATCTGGGTGAAGGAATGCCTCGATCTCCCACTGCTAAGGGGCAGCCATCTAAATTCTTTTGTTAGATGGTAAGGCCATAGATAAGCTTGCCTTCTTCATTCTGGAGTAGGCTAGCCTTTGCTGGTTGTTTCATTCATAGTTTAAATGAAATATTTTGGGGCAATGATAACATGAATTAGAAAGATTTGTGCCATAAACCCTCAGGACTTCATTTAGTTGTAAAGTCATAAAGATACAAATGAAAGCAGAGCCCTTATACATACATACATAATGCCAAGTTTTCTAGGCAGTACCTCTGCTGATGAGAACTAATTCAGTACAAGGAACAGATCAAATTTAATGCTAGAGTGCCAAACCTGTAGCTCCCTAGTGCAGAGGAAGAATTGCTTTATTTGTTCTTTGGCCCATGTTTATTTTTGGGTGATTTGCAAGAGGCCTTTTGCACCATCTTGCAAATGTCTGGAAAATAATTTGCTAAGCAGATCCCTGCTAATTGTTAGCTCATAAGAGCTTAAGACAATTTGGATTTTAAGTGGCAAGGTTTGTTTTTTCTTTTTTTTTTTCTGTTATGCATATAAATGTCTGGTATCTAGTAAATAGTATAAAATTAATATTAGTGTGCAATCCTAACTCCCTCTGAATAATTTTATTTATATAGGATCAGTCTTTTTCCTTATACCACATATTAGCAGACTTTCACAGAAGTCTGCTAATATGATTTTTCAGTTCAGGTCAATCTCCTGTTCTACAACCCTTGCAAATCGGTTTGCCTCTCTCGATGAGCTAGGTAGGTTAAATTCATTATTATTATAAAAAAAAATAATGTATTTTATTTTATAAAAATAAAATAATGTAGTGGTTACCAAGATATAATTTATTCCTAAAATCAAATTAGCAAATTCCACAGGCTTTTTTTCTCAAGTCTATATCATACTAATTTCCTAGGCTTCACAGATAGTCAAGAATAGAAGATGCCTTCAAGTTTTAAAGGTAGCTCAAAAAAGTGCTATCAGGGTGAACAGTGATTATATGTAAGTATTGAACCAAGTCATTTGCTTAATATGTAATTGCAAAATTAACCTTAAGATGTGGGCATCACTGCCCTCTTCTTGTAGAT
Source organism: Condylura cristata (assembly GCF_000260355.1). Taxonomy (NCBI): domain Eukaryota; kingdom Metazoa; phylum Chordata; class Mammalia; order Eulipotyphla; family Talpidae; genus Condylura; species Condylura cristata. The sequence continues at coordinate 48,204,032 of NW_004567116.1, read as the reverse complement.
GAAGAAGCAAGTATTTGAAAGGTTAAGTAACTTTCTCTATAATGCATAGCCAATAAGTGTCAGAGTCAGGACTCAAAGCAAGCCTGGTCTGTTCTCCACACAGAGTTTCTCCCAGATGATGCCACACCACCAACAACAACACTCTCTTCTTTTTCCGTCCTTTGCCAAGCCCCGGAATTTGTGCAGAACTGCACTGAAAGCATAAATGTTCACTCTCATTGAAATGGTTTCTCCATGATCTTTTCTATTATAGTACCATCCTTCCTGACACAAGTAGGAAAAGTCGCCAAAAAACAAGAGCTGTAGGAAGAACCACCAACCCTGTCTTCAATCACACCATGGTGTATGATGGGTTCAGGCCTGAAGATCTTATGGAAGCCTGTGTAGAGCTTACTGTCTGGGACCACTACAAATTAACTAACCAGTTTTTGGGAGGCCTTCGGATTGGTTTTGGGACAGGTAACATTTGTTCCACTTTTAACTCTCTGAAGGCCAAAGTCTTCTGTAGATTTTAGAGGTTTGTTTGTGTGTTGCTCTGTTCTTCCTAAAGAAAACAGATTCTATTTCTGCTATGTATAATGAAATGAACAGGTGAAGGAATGTCAGGCTGTATGCCACAGACTCTGGATGTGCAAATTAATAGGTTGCAATGTCAGTCCACATAGAACTTAAGGTATTGTAGAGAAAATAGGAAAGCCTTCATTGGTACTCTTTCTTGGGAAAAAAAAGAGAAAGAAACAACTTTGGTTCTCGAAGACTAAAAGTATGTTTTAAATAACAGTAGCAACGTTTAAAATAACTAACATTTATGAAGTTACTGTACTGTATGCTTTATTTGCATTGTTTCAATTAATCCTTATAGCAGTTCTCTTGATAGTTGCTATCCTTAGAGGAACTGCTGATCCATGAAATTAAGTAACAACTAACAACTGGCAGAGACCAGATTCAAATTCCATTCTGTTAGATACTAAAGACAACCACACTTCCTTAAAGGTGATCTAGTATCACTTCCAAACCAATGTAGGAATTCACTCCACTGCTCCCATGTGCTTCTAACAGATTGTTTTATTTTTTATTTATTT